>NW_027590310.1:300000-482000 GCF_964213995.1 Mustelus asterias | reverse complement strand
CACCTGATGATAGCTCTTGTCTGTCACCTCCTCATTCTCCCTTAACTGCCTAAGATCCTCGAGCTGCTGTTCCAGCTCCCTAACACGGGCCCTCAGGAACCGCAGCTCGACACACCCCTCACAGATGTGGATGTCCGGGAGGCCAGGTGCCTCCAGGACCTCCCACATACTGCACTACGAACAACACACTGGCTTCACATTCATATTTCACCCTTTCTACCAAGGGACACAGAGCAAAGTAAATTAGAAAAGGAAAAAAAAAGCTCACCCCTGCTCGCCCTTCCCCCGAAACCCTGTGAGCCAAAGCCCTTGCAGCTCACACTCTACTCCCTGCTCACTCTGCTGCCCGCTCCCGACGCTGCCCGCTCAAAAGTGTGGCCTGCTGTTAAACCCTCCAGAAAACTTCCCCGGCTTCTCCTGGGCCTACTTCCTGTTTTGGATTTTAAAAAAAACCGCCGATTTTTTGACACAAATTTAACTGAAAAACAAATAAATAATTCGCATGTACAAACTGTCTTGCCCTCAGCCTGCTCCTGTGGAACAATCACTAGGTATATATTTCTCCCTGATGCCCTGGATGACAGTGATATCGCCCTCACTGTGGCACTGATACACAATATCCTTAACCATAATTGACAAATAACGATTCATTAACTTAAATGCTTCACTGTTTTTTTTGTTTATAATTCCAGTCTCTATTGACTGAATAGTGTTTTTTCTTTGCTGAGCTGTTGTCGCTGTTCTTCCTGTGTCGCTCACTTCTCTCTCATAGACACCTTTCTAATATTCCAGCACAGCTCCATTACTAAACACTGTACCCATACAAAACGAGGAAGTGCCATAGTTTTCAGCTTGTTATAAAGTTTCCTTTTATATCTGTTTGCTTACCAGACCCTCCTGAGGAAGTCTCGCTGCGTTAGATAAAGTAGTTCCGTCGAAGTGTTTCCTCCTCAATAACAGGTTAAATATGCTGTGAGGGTTGTTCGTCTCGACAGAACCCCGCCCTTAATGAACTGATATTCACGTGGGAGTGACATGTTTCTGTTTGGCAGAATTGATGTTATGTAATACATGATATAATCCATGCAAATTAAATATTTACAATACAAATACCCTGATCTGAGCTTGTCAATGTCAGTATTGTGTCAATGTTTGACTATTGCTGCGTATAGTTGAACATTAAAAGACACTAAGTGCTGGGGAGAACATTTTAGCAATTTTTGCTTTGTTTCATTACTAATTCTACAACATTAGTGCAATAGTTCCTCGGGGTTAGCGTACTAGACACAACAACCTTCAGCTTCTTCATCAATGACCTTCCATCCATCATAAGCTCAGAAATGGGGATGTTGGCTGATGACTGCGCAATGTTTAGCACCATTCGCCTCTACTCAGATACTGAAGTAGTCCATGTCCGAATGCAGCAAAACTTAGACAATGTCCCGGCTTTGGCTGACAAGTGGCAAGCAACATTCGCGCCAGAAGAATGCCAGGAAATATCCAATTACAACAAGAGACGAAGTACCCATTGTTCCTTTACATTCAATGGCATTACTGTTGCTGATACCCTCCACTATCTGGGGGTTACCATTGACCAGAAACTAACCTGGGACCCAGCCAATTGGAGAGAAGCAAACCATTTCCTCCTTAACATTCAATCACATTACCATCGCTGAATTGCCACCCCCACAATATCAACATCCTGAGGGTTTCCATCAACCAGACACTGAATTGGACTT
This sequence comes from Mustelus asterias, assembly GCF_964213995.1. NCBI lineage: Eukaryota > Metazoa > Chordata > Chondrichthyes > Carcharhiniformes > Triakidae > Mustelus > Mustelus asterias. The sequence continues at coordinate 480,261 of NW_027590310.1, read as the reverse complement.
ACCATACAGAAAACATGGTGACAAGAGCAGGTCAAAGTTTATGAATCCTGCGGCAAATGCCTCAACTCCTAACTTTGCAAAGCCTGCCCACCATCTACAAGGCACAAGTCAAGTCTGTTATGGAACATGCTCCACTTGCCTGGATGAGTGCGTCCCAACTAACACCAAGAAGCTCAACACAATGAAGAACAAAGCAGAACGCGCTGAACCCCTCCGCCAACTTTCATCACCTCCCCAGCGATGAACGCTGGCAGCACTGTGTAACAGCTAGAAGATGCACCCAAGCAATAATTCACGTTTTCTAAGGCGACAGCTTCCAAACCCTTGAACACTACCAGAAGAAGAGCAAGAGGAGCAGAAACATTGGAACACCTGGCGGTTCGCTCCCCTCCAAGTCACTCAACACCCTGATATGCAAAACAATCGGCTGATCCCTTACTGCCTCGGGTCAATCCTGGAACTCCCTCCCTCACTACACAATGTTTGTACCTACACCATTAAGACTGCAGCGGATTCAATAAGACAGCTGACCACAAATTTCTCGAGTGTAAAGTGAAGTGAGAAATAAATGCTCGATTGGACACTGAAATAAAAAAAATGATCAAATAAATGAATAATGTGCAGTTGCAGAAGTAGTGGCGTTGTTGGAACAGAGAAATAGGCAGAAGCAGAATGATCCAGGAAGGAAAATGTTTGAACGTCCATGTTTGTTTGCTCAGCTCATAAATATTTGATAAGATTTCAAAGAACAAAGAATGGTACAGCACAGGAACTGCACAGTCTTCGGCCCAACATGTCTGATCCGACACAGATGGCTCTCTCATATAATATTTTATTGCTTGAACGTGGTCCATATCCCTCTGTTACCTGCTTATTCATGTATCTATCCAGTTATTATAGAATTTGCTTCCAGCACCTCCTCTGGCAGCGTGTTTTAGGCATCCATCTGTACGAAAAACCTTCCCCTTATATCTTCTTAAACTTTCGCCCATTCGCTTTCAACATATCCCCCCCGAGACCCTGGAAGAAGGACTCTAACGAAGCCTGTCATCATCTTGTAAACTTCTGTCAGGTCCCCCCCACCCCCCCCCCCCCCCCGCCCCCCCCCCCCCCCCCCCCCCCGCCCTCCTTATTCTCTGACGCTCTAATGGAAACAATCCAAGTTTGTTCAACCTTTCATCATCGTCCAGATCCTCCAAACCAGGCAACATCTTGATAAAACTCTTCGGCACCATTTCTCATCATCAACTTCCGTCCGTTAGTGTGGCGGCTAGAATTGTACACAGCACTCCAAAAGCGGCCCAACCAAAGTCTTATGCAGCAGCAACATGATTTTCCAATTCCTATATTCAGTGCTCCGACCAATGCAGGCTCGCATGTCATTTGCCTTAATGGTCACCTTGTCGAGCTGAGTTCCCAACTTCAGGGAACAATGAGGCTGCACGCCTCGATCCCTCTGTATACTAATATTATTAATGGCTCTGCCATTTATTGTATACATTCCTTCTGCAGTAGATATTCCAAATCGCATCACCTCACATTTGTCAAGGTTAAATTGCATCTGCCATCTTTCGGCTCAGGTCTCCAGCTCATTTAACAACAGATGCGCTAGCACTGATCCTTGTGTATCACTGCTTGTCCCAGAATTCCAGTTAGAAAAGTGTTCTTCCACTGCTGCTCTCTGCTTTCTATGTCCAACACAGTAAGAAGTTTCACAACACCAGGTTAAAGTCCGACAGGGTTATTTGGTGGCAAATACCATAAGCTTTCGGAGCACTGCTCCTTCGTCAGATGGAGTGGAAATGTGCTCTCAAACAGTGCAAACAGACACAATCAATTTGCAGAATACTGATTAGAATGCGAATCCTACAGCCAGCCAGTTATTAAAGGTACAGACAATGTGGTTGGAGGGAACATTAAACACAGGTTAAAGAGATGTGTATTGTCTCCAGACAGAACAGCGAGTGAGATTCTGCAAGCCCAGGAGGCAAGCTGTGGGGGTTACTGATAATGTGACATAAATCCAACATTCCGGTTTAGGCCGTCCTCATGTGTGCGGAACTTGGCTATTAGTTTCTGCTCAGCAACTCTGCGCTGCCGTGTGTCGTGAAGGCCGCCTTGGAGAACGCTTACCTGAAGATTCAACGCTGAATGTCCGTGACTGCTGAAGTGCTCCCCCACAGGAAGAGAACAGTCTTGCCTGGTGATTGTCTATGTCCAACCCAGTTTTGTACCCATCTTACCAGCTCACCTCTGATCCCACATGACTTCATGTGAAGTGATGCATTTTGGTAGAAATAATGTAGGGAGGAGCTATCCAATAAATGGCAGAACCATAAAGGGTGTAGATACGCAGAGGGACCTGGGTGTGCAAGTCCACAGATCCTTGAAGGTGACGTCACAGGTGGAGAAGGTGGTGAAGAAGGCATATGGCATGCTTGTCTTTATTGGACGGGGCATAGAGTATAAAAGGTGGGGTCTGATGTTGCAGATGTATAGAACGTTGGTTCGGCCGCATTTGGAATACTGCGTCCAGTTCTGGTCGCCACACTACCAGAAGGATGTGGAGGCTTTGGAGAGAGTACAGAGGAGGTTTACCAGGATGTTGCCTGCTATGGCGGGGCTTAGTTATGAGGAGAGATTGGGTAAACTGCGGTTGTTCTCCCTGGAAAGACGGAGGATGAGGGGAGACTTAATGGAGATGTATAAAATTATGAAAGGCATAGATAGGGTGAACAGTCGGAAGCTTTACCCCAGGTCAGTGGTGACGTTCACGAGGGGTCATAGGTTCAAGGTGAAGGGGGGGAGGTTTAACACAGATATCAGAGGGACATATTTTACACAGAGGGTGCTGGGGGCCTGGAATGCGCTGCCAGACAAGGTGGTGGAGGCGGACACACTGGGAACGTTTAAGACTTATCTCGACAGCCATATGAACGGAGTGGGAATGGAGGGATACAAAAGAATGGTCTAGTTTGGACCAGGGAGCGGCGCGGGCTTGGAGGGCGGAAGGGCCTGTTCCTGTGCTGTATTGTTCTTTGTTCTTGTTCTTTGTTCATCATCTGAATCAGCCTGTCATGAGAAACCTTATCGAAAGCTTTACTGATGGCCATGTATAGCACGGCCTGGTCATTACTTTTTTTATTTTCACGACCTCAAATAACTCTATCAGGTTTGTGAGACACGACCTCCCCATCAGAAAACGATGCTACCTTTCGCAATAAGCCTATTCTGTTCGAGATGTGAATACATCCTGTCCCTATGAATCTTCTCTGATACTTTTCCCACCGCTGACGTCAGGCTCACAGGCCTGTAATATTCTGGCTTGTTTCTTCTGCCCTTTTTAAAACAGAGGAACCATGTTACAACTTTAAATTCTGAGTACTTCCTGTGGAATCTGAGGAAAAGGGGCATTCTGAATGTGAAGCCAGTTTGCTGTTCTCAGTGCCGGATGTGGGAGGTCGTGGAGTCTCCTAACCTCACAGAAGTGCATATCTGCACTGGGTGCGTCGAGCCGCGGATCCTAAGGGACCGAGTTCGGGAACTGGAGCTGCAGTTCGAGGACATTCGTCTGGTCAGGGAAAACGAGGAGGTGATAGATAGGACTTACAGGCAGCTGGTCACACCGGGCCACAAGAAGCAGGCAGGTGGGTCACAGTCAGGAAAGGGAAAAGTCAGGTGGCAGAGAGTACCTCAGTGGTTGTGCCCCTTAAAAATAAGTACTCTTGTTTGAGTACTGTTGGGGTGGACAGCCCACCTGGTGGAATCAGCAGTGGTCGTGCCTCCAGCGCGGAGTCCGGCCTTATAGCACAGAAGGGTAAGGAAAGGAGGAGGAAGGCAGTGGTGATCGGGGACTCTACAGTGTGGGGGTCAGACAGGCGTTTTTGTGGAGGAAGTCGAGAAACGCGGGTGGTGGTTTGCCTCCCTGGTGCCGCGATCAGGGATGTTTCTGACCGTATCCAAGAAATCCTGAAGTGGGAGGGGGCGGAGCCAGAGTTCGTGGTGCACACTGGTACCACTGACATAGGCAGGAAACGGGAAGGGGTTATGAAAAGAGAATATAGGAAGTTCGGTAGGGAGTTCAGAAGAAGGAACGCAAAGGTAGTAATCTCGGGATTGCTGCCTGTGCCACGAGACAGTGAGGGAAGGAATGGAATAAGGTGGAGGATAAATGCGTGGCTGACGGATTGGAGCAGGGGTCAGGATCCAATGTCCCTGGATCATTGGGACCTGTTTAGGGGCAGGTGTGACCTGTACAAAAATGACGGGTTTCACTTAAATCCCAGGGGGACCAATGTCCTGGCGGGAAGGTTTGCTAAGGCTACTGGGGAGTGTTTAAACTAAAATGGTTGGGGGCTGGGAATCAAAATGAGGTGACTGGGAGAGAGGAGGTTAGCTTCAAAATAAAAGGGGCTTGTCGACAGTGTGAGAGTGAGTATAGGCAGGTCACGGAGAAGGGGAGCGCTCAGACCGAAGGGTTGAGAAGTTTTTATTTTAACGCAAGGAGTGTAGTAAACAAAATGGATGAACTTAGACCGTGGATCACTACTTGGAAGTGTGATGTGGTGGTCATTACAGAGACTTAGTTATCTCAGGGACAGGACTGGATACTTCAAGTGCCGGGTTTCAGATATTTCAGGAGGGACAGGGAAGTTGGCAAAAGAGGTGGGGGAGTGGCACTGTTGATCAGGGATAGTGTCACAGCTGTAGGAAAGATGGATGCCACAGAGGGATTGGATTGTCCACGAAATCTCTTTGGGTGGAGGTTCGCAACAGGAAGGGGTCAATAACTTTACTGGGTGTTTTCTACAGACCGCCCAATAGTACCAGGGATGTGGAGGAGCAGATTGGGAAGCAGATCCTGAAGAGATGTGATAATAACAGAGTGGTCGTGATGGGAGATTTCAATTTCCCAAATATCGATTGGAATATCACTAGGGTAAGGAGTTCAGATGGGGAGGAGTTTGTTAGGTGTTTTCAGGAGGTTTTCCTGACACAATATGTGGAGAAGCCAAGAGGAGAGGCTGTACTTGATTTGGTAGTAGGGAATTAACCTGGGCAGGCATCAGATCTCTCAGTGGGAGAGCATTTTGGGGATAGTGATCATAACTCTATCTCCTTTACATGAGCATTGGAGAAAGATACATTCGCATTGCAGAAAGATAGGATCAGTCAGGCTAGGAAAGTGTTTATTTAGAGTAAGGGCAATTATGAGGCTATTCGGCAGGAAATTAGAGGCATAAATTTGAAGGAGGTTTTCTCAGGGAAATGTACAGAAGAAATGTGGCAAATTTTCAAGGAAAATTTGTCTGAAGCTCTGCACAGCAAGGTTCCAATGAGACCGGGGTGTTGCGGTAGGTTACAGGAACCATGGTGCACGAAAGCTGTAACGAATTTAGTCAAGAAGAAAAGACAAGCCTACAAAAGGGTCAGGGAGCAAGTTAATGTTCGAAATCTAGAAGAGTATACGACTTGTAGGAAGGAACTTAAGAGGAAAATTAGAAGAGCCAGAAGGGGTCATGAGAAGGCCTTGGAAAACCCCAAGGCATTCTACAAGTATGTTTAGAGCAAGAGGATAAGATGTGAAGGAGTAGGACCTATCAAATGTGACGGTGGGAAAGTCTGGAAAGAACCGGTAGAAATGGCAGAGGTACTCAATGAATATTTTACTTCAGTATTCACAGTGGAAAAAGACCTTGGTAGTTGCACTGCAGACTTGCAGTGGACTGAGAAGATTGAGCATGTGGACATTAGGAAAGAGGATGTGTTGGAGCTTTTGAAAAGCATCAAGTTAGATAAATCGCCGGGACCGGATGGGATGTGCCCCAGGTTACTGTGGGAGGCGAGGCAGGAGATTTCTGAGCCTCGGGTGATGATCTTTGGAGACGGGAGAGGTTCCAGAGGATTGGAGGATTGCGGATGTCGTTCCGTTATTCAAGAAAGGGAGAAGAGATAGCCCAGGAAATTATAGACCAGTGAGTCTAACCTCAGTGGTTGGTAAGTTGATGGAGAAGAGCCTGAGAGGCATGATTTATGAACATCTGGAGAGGAATAGTATGATCAGAAATAGCCAGCGCGGCTTTGTCCATGGTAGATCATGCCTTACGAGCCTAATTGAATTTTTTAAAGATGTAACTTGACACATAGACGAGGGAAGAGTGGTAGATGTAGTTTATATGGATTTCAGCAAGGCGTTTGATAAGGTGCCCCATGCAAGGCTTATTGAGAAAGTGAAGAGGCATGGGATACAAGGGAACATTGCTTTGTGGATACAGAACTGGCTTGCCCACAGAAGGCAAAGAGTGGTTGGAGATTGGGTTTTTTTCAGCATGGAGGTCGGTCACCAGTGGAGTGCTCCAGGGATCTGTTCTGGGACCCTTGCTCTTTGTGATTTTTATAAATGACCTGGATGAGGAAGTGGAAAGATGGGTTGGCAAGTTTGATGATGACACAAAGGGTGGTGGTGTTTTGGATAGTGTCGAGGGATGTCAGCAGTTGCAACGAGACATGGATAAGATGCAAGACTGGGCAGAGAGGTGGCAGATGGACTTCAACCCAGATGAGTGTGTGGTGGTTCATTGTGGCAGGTCGAATAGGACGGAAGAAAATAATATTAAGGGTAAGACGCTTGGCAGTGTGGAAGATCAGAAGGATCTTGGGGTCCGGGTTCACAGGACGCTCAAAGCCGCATCACAGGTAGAGGCTGTGGTTAAGAAGGCGCATGGAATACTGGCCTTCATCAATAGAGGAATTGAGTTTAGAAATCGGGAGATAATGCTGCAGCTGTACAGGACCCTGGTCAGAGCCCACCTGGAGTACTGTGCCCAGTTCTGGTCGCCTCATTACAGAAAGGATGTGGAAGCCATAGAAAGGGTGCAGAGGAGATTTACAAGGATGTTGCCTGGATTAGGTGGCATGCCTTATGAGGATAGTTTGGAGAGGCGATGGATGAGAGGTGACCTGATAGAGGTGTATAAGATGATGAGAGGTATTGATAGAGTGGATTCTCAGAGGCGTTTTCCCGAGGGCTGAAATGGTTGCCACAAGAGGACACAGGTTTCGGGTGCTGGGGAGTAGGTACAGAGGAGATGTTAGGGGTAAGTTTTGCAGTCAGAGGTTGGTGGGTGCGTGGAATCGGCTGCTCGTAGTGGTGGTGGAGGCGGATTCAATAGGGCCTTTCAAGAGACTTTTGGATAAGTTCGTGGAAGTAAGTAAGATAGAGGGTTATAGGTAAGCTGAGTCGGTAGGGACATGTTCGGCACAACTTGTGGGCTGAAGGACTTGTTTGTGCTGGAGCTTTTCTATGTTCTCTGTTCTATGTTAGTCGTTCTCCAATCCTCTGGCACCTTATCCATGGCTAAATACGATGCAAAGATTTTGGCAAAGGCCTGAGCAATTTCTTCCCTCCCCTCTCTCAGTAGACGTGTCTAGCCCCCATCTGCTCCTGGGGATTTGATTACCTTAATGTTTTTTTTCAAAATCTTAAACTCAAATGCCTTTGTGCGTGGAATCTGAAAAGATAGGAGAGGCACTAAATGAATATTTTCGGTATTCACACAGGAGAGAGACAGTGTGGTCGAGGGGAGTACTGAGATGCAGGCTGTTGGACTGGACGGGATTGAGGTTCATAAGGAGGAGGTGTTAGCAATTCTGGAAAGGGTAAAAATAGATAAGTCCCCTCGGCCGGATGGGATTTATCCTAGGATTCTCTGGGAGGCTAGAGAGGAGATTGCAGAGCCTTTGGCTTTGATCTTTGTGTCGTCAGTGGCTACAGGAACAGTGCCAGAGACTGGGGGACAGCAAATGTTGTCCCTTTGTTCAAGAAGGGGAGTAGGGACAACCCTGGTAATGATAGACCGGTGAGCCTTAGTTCTGTTGTGGGCAAAGTTTTGAAAAGGATTATAAGAGATAGGATTTATAATAATCTAGAAAGGAATAAGTTGATTAGGGATAGTCGGCACGGTTTTGTGCGCTGACAAACCGGTCGTGCCTCACAAACGTTATTGAGTTATTTGAGAAGGTGACCAAAGCGGTGGATGAGGGTAAAGCGGTTGATATGGTGTATTTGGATTTCAGCAAGCGTTCGATAAGGTTCCCCATGGTAAGCTATTGCAGAAAATACGGACGCATGGAATTGAGGCTGATTTAGTGGTTTGGATCAGGAATTGGCTAGCTGTAAGAAAACAGAGGGTGGTGGTTGATGGGAAATGTTCATCCTGGAGTTCAGTTACTGCTGGTGTACCGCAAGGATCTGTTTTGGGGCCACTGCTGTTTTTCATTTTCATAAATGAAAAATGGACTAGGAGATTACAGGGACTGGGAACGTCCGACATGTGGAATTTTTTTTCAAGGAGCAGCTACTGCGAGTCTGTGATAGGTATGTCCCTGTCAGGCAAGGAGGAATTGGTAGAGCTAGGGAACCGTGGTGCACCAAAAAAGTTTCTTTGTTGGTTAAAAAGAAAAAGGAGGCTTATGTTCGGATGAGACGTGAGCACTCGGGTAGTGCACTAGAAAGCTTTAGATTGGCTAAGAGGGAGTTGAAGAGCGAGCTTAGAAGGGCTAAAAGGGGACATGAGAAGACTTTGGCGGATAGGGTTAAAGAGAATCCTAAGGCGTTCTATAGGTATGTCAAGAACAGAAGGTTGGTTAGGGCAAGTTTAGGGCCAGTTATAGATGGCAGAGGGAAGTTATGTGTGGAACCGGAGGAGATTGGTGAAGCATTGAACCAATATTTCTCTTCGGTGTTCACGCAAGGGGACATGAATATAGCTGAGGAGGACACTGGGTTGCAGGGGAGTAGAATAGACAGTATTACAGTTGATAAGGAGGATGTGCAGGATATTCTGGAGGGTCTGAAAATAGATAAATCCCCTGGTCCGGATGGGATTTATCCAAGGATTCTCTGGGAGGCAAGAGAAGTGATTGCAGAGCCTCTGGCTCTGATCTTCAGGTCGTCGTTGGCCTCTGGTATAGTACCAGAAGAATGGAGGTTAGCGAATGTTGTCCCATTGTTTAAGAAGGGGAACAGAGACTTCCCCGGGAATTATAGACCGGTGAGTCTCACTTCTGTTGTCGGCAAGATGTTGGAAAAAATTATAAGGGATAGGATTTATAGTTATTTGGAGAGTAATGAATTGATAGGTGATAGTCAGCATGGTTTTGTGGCAGGTAGGTCGTGCCTTACTAACCTTATTGAGTTTTTTGAGAAAGTGACCAAGGAGGTGGATGGGGGCAAGGCAGTGGACGTGGTATATATGGATTTTAGTAAGGCGTTTGATAAGGTTCACCATGGTAGGCTTCTGCAGAAAATGCAGATGTATGGGATTGGGGGTGATCTAGGAAATTGGATCAGGAATTGGCTAGCGGATAGGAAACAGAGGGTGGTGGTTGATAGTAAATATTCATCATGGAGTGCGGTTACAAGTGGTGTACCTCAGGGATCTGTTTTGGGGCCACTGCTGTTTGTAATATTTATTAATGATCTGGATGAGGGTATAGTTGGGTGGATTAGCAAATTTGCTGATGACACCAAAGTCGGTGGTGTGGTAGACAGTGAGGAAGGGTGTCGTAGTTTGCAGGAAGACTTAGACAGGTTGCAAAGTTGGGCCGAGAGGTGGCGGATGGAGTTTAATGCGGAGAAGTGTGAGGTAATTCACTTTGGTAGGAATAACAGATGTGTTGAGTATAGGGCTAACGGGAGGACTTTGAATAGTGTGGAGGAGCAGAGGGATCTAGGTGTATGTGTGCATAGATCCCTGAAAGTTGGGAATCAAGTAGATAAGGTTGTTAAGAAGGCATATGGTGTCTTGGCGTTTATTGGTAGGGGGATTGAATTTAGGAGTCGTAGCGTTATGTTGCAACTGTACACAACTCTGGTGCGGCCGCACTTGGAGTACTGTGTGCAGTTCTGGTCCCCACATTACAGGAAGGATGTGGAGGCTTTGGAGAGGGTGCAGAGGAGGTTTACCAGGATGTTGCCTGGTATGGAGGGGAGATCCTATGAGGAGAGGCTGAGGGATTTGGGATTGTTTTCGCTGGAAAGGCGGCGGCTAAGAGGGGATCTTATTGAAACATATAAGATGATTAGAGGTTTAGATAGGGTGGATAGTGATAGCCTTTTTCCTCTGATGGAGAAATCCAGCACGAGGGGGCATGGCTTTAAATTGAGGGGGGGTAGTTATAGAACCGATGTCAGGGGTAGGTTCTTTACCCAGAGGGTGGTGAGGGATTGGAATGCCCTGCCAGCATCAGTAGTAAATGCGCCTAGTTTGGGGGCGTTTAAGAGATCCGTAGATAGGTTCATGGACGAAAAGAAATTGGTTTAGGTTGGAGGGTCACAGTTTTTTTTTAACTGGTCGGTGCAACATCGTGGGCCGAAGGGCCTGTTCTGCGCTGTAATGTTCTATGTTCTATGTTCTATGTTCTAAATGACCTGGATGAGGGCGTAGAAGTATGGATTAGTAAATTTGCGGATGACACTGAAGTCGGTGGAGTTGAAAACAGTGCGAAGGGAAGTGACAGGTTACAGAGGGACATAGATAAGGTGCAGAGCTTGTCTGAGAGGTGGCAAATGGAGTTCAATGCAGAAAAGTGTGAGGTGATTCACTTTGGAAGGAGTAACAGGAATACAGAGTACTGGGCAAATGGTCAGATACTTGGAAGTGTGGATGAACAGAGAGATCTGGATGTCCATGTGCATAGATCCCTGAAAGTTGGCACCCAGGTTGATAGGGTAGTTAAGAAGGCTTACGGTGTGTTAGCTTTTATTGGTAGAGGGATTGAATTGCGGAAACATGAGGTCATGCTGCAATTGTACAAAACTCTGCTGCGGCTGCACATGGAGTATTGCGTACAGTTCTAGTCATCGCGTTATAGGAAAGATGTGGAAGGATTGGAAAGGGTGCGGAGGAGATTAACCAGGATGTTGCGTGGTATGGTGGGAAGATCGTATGAGGAAAGACTGAGGGACTTGAGGTTGCTTTCGTTAGAGAGAAGAAGATAGGATTAGATAGGGTGGGTAGTGAGAGCCTTTTTCCTCGGATGGTGATGGCTAACACGAGGGGACATAGCTTTAAATTGAGGGGTGATAGATTTAGGACAGATGTCAGAGGTAGGTTCTTTACTCAGAGAGGAGTAAGGGCGTGCGGCAGTAGTGGACTCGTCAACATTAAGAGCATTCAAATGGTTATTGGATAAACATATGGAAGATATTGGAATAGTGTAGATTAGAGGGACTTTAGATTGGTTTCGCTGGTCGGCGCAACATCGAAGGCCGAAGGGCCTGTACTGCGCTGTAATGTTCTATGTTCTATACATAGTCCCAGCTCTTTCACAACCTCCTGCCTTATTTGCATATGTCACTGAATGTGATCTTCGTCCTGTTTCTGATGTGAACAGCGCATTGTTTCCACTCAATGAACATTCTCTGACAAACATCAATTCCTCCTCATTTTTTTATTTGAGGGAAGAGCCAAAAAATCTGCTGATCTGCTGAATGAACAAATAAGGATTTTCTTCTGTTAGCTTCTCTGATCATTCAGTTTTTCCCATTTCAAAAATGTCAAAGTCAAATATTAGAACTCAAATAATATTAGGTTGGAATATTCTGTGAAAATTATCTTACAAAACTATCTGCACTAAATATATCATTTAAAACGATCGTTGCCCGATTCAGGCACTAACGTCTCTCCAGTTCACATTTCCGATGTCGAAATAGTGTTTTTACCTAACAAAAGCCCATCTGATTACCAAGGACACCGGAGATATGCCCACATTTCTGTTTATCGCTGGCCCTTTCACTCTTTGTCTCCAATTTGAAGGCATGCTGCAATATTAGAAACAATTGATGGATGACAATGTTTCAGCGAGCGAGCACTGATTGAAGTGCTGTAACTGAGGCTCAGATCTCTCCCGGCTGTACCTCATAATGAGGAGGAAGCAGATGAATTGAGTCACTGTATCTTGCACAGTCATACACTCTGTGGGAATATGGTAGCCAGTCAAGTGTGAATGGACTTACAAGTCCAAAATTTGTCCCTTGATAGGTATAGGGTCAGAACGTGTTGTTATGCGGATTCAATCAATCATCATGCAGTCAAAATGAAAAGATTCAGATAACTAATGTTATTAAGTGTATTAAGTAGCGGCGTTGACTGGCTGAATGCCATTCACTCCTTCACAGTGGAAGGGCGCAAGTAGCTTATTAGTCACCAGGTCATTTATAGGTAAAATAAATTAAGTGCAATAAAGTGCAAATATATATACCAAATCCGTTAAACCTGAACCATGAATCAAGTTTCCTTCTTCATTGAAAACACATGTCACCCATATCCATACGGACATTATTTCAAAACGGAGACACATAGAATCCCTAGAGAAGGAGGCCATTTGGCCCACCGAATGTGCATCGACCACAATCTTTCCCAGGCCCTCTCCCCATCGAGTCTGCGCCGACTACAATGCCACCCAAACCCTATCCTCATAACAGCACGTGTTTACCCTACTAGTCCTCCTGACACGAAGGGACAATTTAGCATGGCCAATCAACCTAACCCGCACATTTTTGGACTGTGGGAGAGAACTGGAGCACCCGGAGGAAACCCTTGCAGATATGGGATGAATTTTGAAACTCTACACAGACAGTGACCCAAGCCGGAAATTGAACCCAGATCCTTGGCGCTGTGAGGCAGCACTGTCAACCATTGTACCATCCTGCCGCCCCATCTGACCCATGGTGGACAAAATCCAATATTGAGGCATCCAGATTGCAACAGAGACTGGCAGAGTCTATTAGATGTCATTGTCCAGATTGAGGAAGAGCTTCTGCGAAGAAAACTCAGGGAGTTAGGTAGGGAGCTGAAAAGCAGAACCTCCAGGATAGTAATCTCAGGATTACTCCCCGTGCCACGTGCTAGTGAGGCTTGGAACTGGGAGATAGCACAGTTGAACGTGACTAAACACCTGGTGTAGGAGGGATGGTTTTAGATAAATGGATCACTGGGGATGTCTTCTGGGGATGGTGGGACCTGTACAAAAGGACGGGTTGCACCTGATCTGGAGGAGTATCAATATTCTGGGAGGGAGTTTTGCTCGTGCTGTTTGGAACGGTCTAAACTAATATGGCAGGGACTGGGAGCCAGAATTGGAAGCCTGTAACTGTAGGGAGGGGGAAAAAAGTTGGACTGAGATGAACATACACAGAGTAAGAGCAGGCAATGGGAGGCTGTGGGTACTGGATGTCTGGAGTTCGTTTGCTTCAATGCAAGAACAAAACTGGAAACACAGATGAACTGAGAGCCTAAATTAATGCAAGGAATTACGATGCTATTGCCATGAGGAGACATATTTAAAGGAGGGACTGGACTAGCAACTTAACATTCTGACGTGTCGTTTTTTTTGACGGAACTGAAGGGGAATCAAGAGGGGCTGGGGAGTTGCATTGCTGATTAGGGAGCAGATCACAGCTGTGTTGATGGAGGCCACGTTGGAAGGATCATGCAGTGAGGCATTATGGGTTGAGCTCAGGAATACAAAGGGCTAAACCACAATGTGAGCAGTGTACTATTGACCTCCCAACAGCCCGCAGGAGAATGAGTTGCAGACATGTGTCCAGATGTGGAAAGGTGTGAATAAAGCAGGGTGGTTGTGGTGGCTGATTTTAACTTCCTCCATGTTGACTGGGACTCCCTTCGAGCCTAAAGCCTCGGATGGAGATTATTTTTTTAATGTGTCCAGGAGGGTATACTGATAAATTATATTGACATTAAATATTGTGTATAGATAGAGTGAATGCAAGCAGGCTTTTTCCACTGAGGCCAGGGGAGAAAAAAACTAGAGGACATGGGTTAAGTGTGAAGGGGGTAACGTTTAAAGGGAATATTAGGGGGGGCTTCTTCACACAGAGAGGGGTGGGAGTGTAGAATGAGCTGGCAGATGAGGTGGTGAATGCGGGCTCACTTTTCACATTTAAGAAAAACGTGGACAGGTACATGGATGAAAGGGGTTTGGACGGATATGGTCCAGGTGCAGGTCAGCGGCATTAGGCAGAAAAATGGTTCGGCACAGCCAAGAAGGGCCAAAAGGCTTGTTTTAGTACTGTAATGTTCTATGGTTCTATGGTTCTAAACTAGGGAAGAAGCCATATTAGATATAACATAGGGGAATGAGCCGGGCCAGGTGATTGATGATTCAGTGGGGAACATTTTGGGGTGAGCGACCATAATTCCAAAAGATTCCAGGTAATATTGGATAAGGACAAGAATGGCATCGGGGAAGGATTCTTAAGTGGGCGAGGACCAAATACATCCAAATTAGACTGGAACTGTGAAATATGGATTGGGAGTGGCTATTTGAGAACAACTCAACGTCTGTCATGAGGGAGGTTTTTAAAGGCCAGTTGGCGACGTGCGTGACATGCAAGTCCTCGAACAAACGACAGATATAAATGGCAGTTTTAGGGACCCATGGATGACAAGGGAAATTCAAAGCTTAGCCGTAAGGAAAAAGGAGGCATACAATAGATCCAGGCATGTAAATATCGACGACACTCTGGAGAAGTGTAGGGAACACAGGACTCCGCTTAAATGTGGAATTAGGAGTGGTAAAAGGGGCCATGAAATATTTTTGCAAACAGGGTCAAGGAGAATCCGAAGGCTTTTTAAGCTTGAGTTCCAAGGAAGAGAAAGAGTAGGCCCACTCAAGTAAAATTGAAAGAAGTTATGCGTGGAGACACGGGAATTAGGTGAGATCCATAACGAGTACTTTGTAGCCGTATACACCAAGGAGAAGGACATGATGGATGTCAAGATCAGTGATGGGCGTGTGAATGCTCCCAAGAATGCCAATATATCGAAGGAGGAAGTGTTGAGTATCCTGAATTGTGTTAAGGTCACAAAGTCCCCGAGGCCAGATGGGATTTATCCCAAGATACTGCGCAAAGCAAAGGAAGAAATAACTGGGGCCTTCATAGATGTCTTATCTTCACATCCTTGGGGGACGCATGGCCAGTTGCTTTCCTATACTGTCCATTGTTCGTTCTTTTTGTCCTTATAATTCAATCAACACTTTATCAAAGCCACGGAAATGTGCCATGAGATGGCTAGAATGTTTTTGTCTGGCCATTAATGGAATATCGACTGAATTGAAAGACACTGAAAAGTACCAGCAGAATAATCAAGAAATCCTGCCTGCTGACCGGCAGTTGCTTTAGATTACTTGGGATTTCACTCCTCTCCAAACAGGAAGCTCCACTCAATGCAAAACAGACCTTCCAAGAAAATCTCCACCTCAGAGCAGGAGAAGAACCATACCTTTTTTTTATCATTGAGCAACAACTGAACAACTAAGTGACTATCGTGTCCAATTGGATACTTGCTTTCAGAACGACAGCTCTCTTATCCAATCAGAGATGTGGAGGTGCCGGCTTTGGACTGGGGTCGGCACAGTGAAAAGTCTCACAACACCAGGTTAATATCCAACAGGTTCATTTGGAATCACGAGCTTTTGGAGCGCTGCTCCTTCACCAGGTGAGTGGAGTCCTGTTTGATGTCCACAGCATCTACGCCAACGCAGCTTTAGGAACTCAGGACGTTCGAAGAATGTGAGAGGAGATAGGGATATCCTGAAAATGCAGCCAAGCTGAAGCCTTGGCAAATGGCTAATGCTCAGGGTTACCGAGAAGGAATGGCGTGATACTGGGTAAGATTCATAATCTTCGAAGGAGAGAGAGATTCCGTTGCAACATATGGGCAAGGCGAGTTGTACCCTGGAAGACAGTGACACAGTGATATGCTGACTTGAGCAGGAATTCAGAAACACAAACTGACATGCTGTGCCTGCGAATTCGAATAACACCAAGGCAGATCATGACATTTGTAAAACAAAATCTAGATTAAAATGCCTCGTGATGAATATTCATCTGTTTCCCGAATCTCACATGAACTTTCAGTGGCATTGCTGTCGCTGTGTGGAATGTGTGTGTGTGTGTGTGTGAGTGAGTGAGAGAGAGGGAGAGAGAGAGAGAGAGAGAGAGTGTGTGTGTGTGTGCGTGTGCGTGTGCGTGTGAGTGAGTGTGTGTGTGTGTGTGTGTGTGTGTGTGTTTGAGAGTGAGTGCGAGTCTGTGTTTGTTATTAAGTATTTACATTCGTGTTCACCTGTTGGAGCTTTGCATTGTTTTGCTCCCTCGACCTCTGTATTTTTTAAGTACCTTCCTGCTCTATTATTTACATTCCTGTTGTACTTGAACAGGGATATGTTCTTTGTCTTCCGTTGTAAATGAGTAGTTCTGTTCGTACTGTGTTTTTCTCCATCTCTTCATTTGTAATTTAATCACAGCATTCATGCCCCATTTGCAAACTTTCCGTCGAGAGGGGAAATATAGCAGAAATGTATTAATAAATTACAAAGTGTGAGAAAGCAAGTAGTTTTCAAATAGAGAAGGAATGAATGAATCAATGGGACCGGGTGGGTGGAGGGGGAGCAACACCGTGTGAAAACGGAGCAGGAAAACAAGAAATTGATTAGAGAGTAAGATATAGTTAGGTTCATCGTCCACAAAAAGAACAGGCATGCAATTGTGTCTTATTAATGGGATATAGATGGACTGAAAAGTGCATAAATAGAGTGTTTTTAGATTTCCAGAAGGCATTCGATAAGGTGCCTCACAAAAGGTTGCTGCAGAAGATTGGGGTACACGGAGTTGGGGGTAAGGTGTTGGCGTGGATTGGGGATTGGCTATCTAACAGGAAGCAGAGAGTTGGAATAAATGGGTGATTTTCTGGTTGGCAGTTGGTGACCAGTGGCGTGCCGCAGGGATCGGTGCTGGGGCCTGAACAGTTTACCATTTACATACATGATCTGGAGGAGGGGAATGAGTGTAGGGTATCAAAGTTTGCTGATGACACAAAGATGAGGAAGAAAGTGAATTGCATGAAGGATGCGGAAAGTCTGCAGAGAGATTTGGATAGACTGAGCGAGTGGGCGAGCATCTGGAAGATGGAATATAACGTTGGCAAATGTGAGGTTATCCACTTCGGAAGAAATAATAGTCAATTGGAATATTATATAAATGGAGAAAAATTACATCATGCTACTCTGCAGAGGGACCTGGGGGTCCTTGTCCACGAATCGCAAAAACTCAGTCTGCAGGTGCAGCAGGTGATTAAGAAGGCAAATGGAATGTTGGCCTGTACCGCAAGGGGCATAGAATATAAAAGCAGGGAGGTCTTGCTGCAACTATACAAGGCACTGGTGAGGCCGCAACTGGAGTACTGTGTGCAGTTTTGGTACCCTTGTTTGCGAAATGATATATTGGCCTTGGAGGGAGTACAGAGAAGATTCACCAGGTTGATACCGGAGATGAGTGGTGTAGCTTATGAGGAGAGATTGAACAGATTGGGTCTGTACTCGTTGGAGTTTAGAAGGCTGAGTGGTGATCTTATAGAGACATAAAAGTTAATGAAGGGGCTGGATAGGGTAGAGGTAGAGAGATTGTTTCCACTTGGAAGAGAAACCAGAACTAGAGGGCACAGCCTCAAAATAAGTGGGGGTCGGTTCAGAACAGAGTTGAGAGGGAACTTCTTCTCTCAGAGGGCAGTGAATCTCTGGAATTTTCTGCCCATTGAAGTGGTGGAGGCTACCTCGTTGAATATGTTTAAATCACGGGTAGATAGATTTCTGATCGCTAAGGGAATTAAGGGATATGGGGAGCAGGCGGGTAGGTGGAAGTGATTCGCCTCAGATCAGCCATGATCTTGTTGAATGGCGGGTCAGGCACGAGGGGCCAGATGGCCTACTCCTGCTCCTATTTCTTATGTTCTTATGTTCTTATGTAAATAGCTCAGGATACGATTTATATGTTGCAGACAAAGAAGTGGTCAGGAGAGAGAAGCTGGTGGAGGGGGCAAGGGGCAGTGTGACGACATAGTGGGCATACAATTAAAAACAAAAAGAGAAAGAGCAAGTGGGAGGAAGAGAGAGAGAGAGAGAGAGAGAGGAAGAGCGAGAATTAAGCAGGAACGCAATAATCATAAAATTGAGAAGAAGCAAACGATCAATTGGGCAAACATAGCGGAAATGGCATTAACAATACAGAGAGAAAGCGACAGCATGATTGAAGTGAGAGTGAGAGAGAGAGTGAGAGCGAGAGAGAGAGCGTAGCGGGGGTGGTGTGGGTAGAGTGGAGGAGCAAGGCAGTGTGCAAATAGAGCAGGAACGCAATTGAAGGCGGAAATTATACCTCTATAGGCTGATATGAGTCAAAAATACAGTCAGGCTTTATTTTCATAAGCTTATGGGAGAACTTGACCCCTTGAAAGCGGAAGCCAAAGTTCTCACTGAACACAAGAAACGTGGATATTTATACATCAGGGTTCCCAATACAAGTCATGAAGCAAAGTCCAGTTAACAGTCCTTGATCGTAAATTATAGTTCCTTTAACAGCTTCTGATAGTCTTTGGATCATGGTTAGAAACCATCTGGTATCCTTGGGTCATAAATTCTTCTGGTCGTTGCAGTCAAGGTGTCATCTCTGGTCCCCTGCTCTTACCGCAGCGTTTCCTTTGAAGTGACTGAGTGACTGAGTGCAACTGTCCCAGTGGGAGTCCTCCTTCAAACGGCCATTCTCGCACTCTACCATTTGGTGGCTGCTTCCTCTGCTTAAATCATAGACAAGCCTACGGAAAGAAAGACTTACCCCCTAACATCTCTATTCAACTGTCTGTTTTATCAGAATGATATAAACAAGCGAGAGAACCATGAACAAATGGCTTATACTAAAGTAAAAGATGAAAGACATGAACAAATGGCTTATGCTACTACCAGGAGCAATATAAAAAAGGGATGACTCGCCACAAGGAAACGTTAGGTTTGTGATACATTCCAGATACAAAGTTCAACCTTTTAGGTACAAAATACATTAAGTACAAAAAACATTAACCCTTTCCCTTCTTCAGTAATTAAATATTAGACTCAGATGGAACAATGCCGTGTACAATTCGCACAGAAATGTAAACAATACATTGCAGAGAAGGGAAGGCCGTGTGCAAGTAAAACTGGAATGCAATGTGTGCATTATAGAAATAGGGAGAGAACATGGCAGTGTGAAAATTGATCAGGAATCTAATGCATTAAATACAAAGAACAATACTGTGTGCAAATAGCGCTTAAATTCACTCAATTAATTGCAAACAGAGAGAGAGAGAATCAGGAAGTGTGCAAATGGAGAAAAAGGTGTATCAATGGTTAAATTTCACAGAGTGGGATACCAGCATAATGTTCAAGAATAGCAGGAACCGAGTTAATGGTCCACAGATAAATTAAAATCTACAGTGTGAAAGCAAATAAAAGCAGAATTTATTTCATAAATCAGATAGAGAGAAAATGATCGAGTTAGAGAAAGAGACCAAGAGGGAGATGGATGGAGAACGCGAACGAGAGAGACGACGTGGTTGTGGGAGAGAGAGAGAGAGAGAAAGAGTGAGACAAAGAGAGAGTAAGCGAAAGCAACACTACGTACAAGTAAATGTGGGAAGTAAATAATGTGCTTGTGTGAGTGAGAGCAGAGGCCAGCCTGCCGATGGAGGTGATGGTTGCTGTGCATACAGAAAGAAAGATGAGAACAACCCAATCTTGCAATAGCGGCTGAAGGTACTTCATCAAAAGTGTTGAATAGTGAAGTGATGAGCCGGTTTACCAGCAGCGACATCAGACAGAAAATGTTTTTCAAAACCTTGCTTAAGAAAGCCCAATCTGGATTCCGCTCACGTCAGTAAGATCCTGACCTCTTTCCAGTCTTGGTTCGAAAAAGGACGAAGCAGCTAGATTATAGGTGTAAGCGGGAATTGGGAGGCGAATAATAACGTACCACAGTTGTCCCTTTTCACTGTAGTGGGGAATTTTGATTCAGTGTCCAGATATCATTAGAACGACTAAAGTATTTCTGAAAATGAAAACTTCGCAAAGGTAAAATGACTCAGTTTAAAAGAGTAATCACATTGATTTAAAATTAGTATATTAAAACATAGAAAAATCTAACATGACATACAAAAAGACAGTGCAATAACTTCGGCCAAAGGGATACCTCAGATATACCGGGCAGCACAACAGTGCCACAGGGCATCACAAAATATCCCGTTTTTCGTGATAAAACACAAGGCAATTATAATTTTTAAATCTTTGATTCACGCCAGCCATTAGCTAAATTTATTATTGATATGGCAATCCAATCATGACAGTATAGTTCCAATCAATTACGATTTGCCACCTTAAATAATGGCTTTTCAGTAATTTATGTTTGACTAACAGAAGTCTCCATCTTAGCATAGGTTACTTCCTGGTTGCTAAGGTATATACAATCTATATATTGCTTAACTCAGCGTTGACGATATGCCAAGACTTGGTATAATGCCCAATGTGGGCCCTGCATGACATCTTTCCCCAGCCCGGATCCAGGCGTGATTTGTGCACAATGTAACATGGAATGGTCTTTTTTATCAAAATGTATTTTGCATGTATTTGCTTGCATCAATTGTTTCCACAATGCAAGTTACAAAGTTTTAAATCAAAATGTTGTGGAATGCTCTATCCTTTCACCAAAAGTCCTGATATCTTTAACCACAGTGCAGACAAACTGCACGTCATAATTAATACAAATCAATTTAATTAATGAGGTTAAAATCATTCAGTTATATAAAGTGCATTGCTCATGATTCAATTTCAATTTAAATTATTTCACATGTAATCGACTGTTTCGAATCCTCTGGTTGGCTAAGATTGATTTCAAGTCTCTCTCTCTCTATCCTATCTGTTAGCTGCTACTGTCTGTAAATCCCTTCCACATGCAGCATTAGTGAGCCCGCACAGGATTTAAGTGAAGGGGAATACGCAGGATAATTATTGCTTGTTGGATTTATACATTGCACGGCTGACATGTTTGGAAGCCATTCATAGTTCTTCCCGGACATTATTGTAGACGTTATTCAGGAGCCTGTCCGAAAATCAACAATCTTCAACGTTCAAGCATTTCCTTCCATCTAATGTCAGAAACGAGGATGTTCACTGATGACTGCCCAACTTCAATCATATTGATGGAACATCATGTAATAAAGCATTTCATGTCAAAATGCAAGACAGTACAACTTAACCGCCTCTCCTTGAAACTCAATGGTGTTGCTGTCACCACATCCCCACTACTTGCATCCTTGGGGTTACTATTGATCAGAACGTCAACTGGACTCGGTGCACACTACCGACGCTCAGTAGCTTTCTACAAATGCTCTGCAGAGATTCACCAAAGTGCCTGAGACAACAGCCTGTGGTTTCCTCCCACAGTCTGTAAGATGTGCTGGTTTGGTGCATTAATCCGAACAGACGCCGGAATGTGGCGACTCGGGGAATTTCACAATAACTTCATTGCACTGTTAGTGTAAGCATAGCTTGTGACAAATAAGTATACTTAAACGACGCACGGCCACTTCGATCTAGAAGGACAAAGGAAACAAATACATGGGAGCGCCACCACTTGCAAGTTCCCCTCCAAGCCGCTCACTGTCCTGACTTGGAAATATATCGCTGTTCCTTCACAGTCGCTGGGTTAAAATCTGGAATTCCCTCCCTAACGGCATTGTGGGTCAACCCACAGCCCGTGAACTGCAGCGTTCAGAGAAGACAGATCACCACCACTTTCTCGAGGGCAATTAGGAATGGACAATAAATGCTGGCCAGCCAGTGCTGCCCATGTTTCACAGGTGAATAACACAAACAAAAACTCTTCGGATAACAGTGATCAAGTTCAAAACAAAATTACTCAGCTATCGAAGTCAGTAATGGAGTATAAGAAAACAATAGATGTGCCTGGAAATTTTGAACTTACGAATTGTTAACCAGAACGGCTGATGTCGCAAAGTGATCATACGGTGTCAGGAAAATTTTAAAAAATATATTTGTCAGTGATTACAAACAAGATGTCACAGTTAGAGGATAGTCAAATGATCGTTTTCCCCTTTATTTTGACTAATTCTGATGCTCATAAGCTGCTTTGCTGAGATTTGAACCCACATCCGCACATCAGTTCCCTGGGTCCCATGTTTACTAGTCCAGCCA
This sequence comes from Mustelus asterias, assembly GCF_964213995.1. NCBI lineage: Eukaryota > Metazoa > Chordata > Chondrichthyes > Carcharhiniformes > Triakidae > Mustelus > Mustelus asterias. The sequence continues at coordinate 458,163 of NW_027590310.1, read as the reverse complement.
CCGACCCAATGAGCGGGGGGTGGGAGGTGGTGTCGGTGGCTATCGGTTCAGACATTTCTGCTGATGCTACAATTATCACAAAGGTGATTGAGTAACGAGCACATTCGCCATTGTCATGGGATGTTCCAAGAGTCTGGTGCACCCAAATGAAGAAGGGTATCTTGGTAAATTTCCAACATCTTATGTTCACTAGTCGGACGTTTCCCGGTGTCGCTGAGATTTATCATATTGCTAATTGGGAGGAGAACTGTGCACGAGAAGATGCAGAAGGATTCGATATTTTCATGTTCACCAACACAAACTTCTCAAATTATAGGAAGTAAACGTAATCTCCTTCCTCTTGCCAATTAGAATATTGTTAAAGAAAAATATTGTTGATTTAAATTCCAAGCTAGTTGCCTAATGATATCAAAAGTGTTACTGATTGAGTGAGATGTCCCACTCCAGAACTGATTTTCTCTGGCGTATCGAAAAGGGTTTGCAGAGAGATTTCCAATCAGTGCATCCTTGACCAGACGTGACAAACTGTTTATGTTACATAATTTCCAGGATGCAGCTTTCATTGATAGGCCACAACGTATTGTCCATCACAAATTGTGTTCATGAAGATCGTGCTATGAAAAACTCTTTGGGGTGGAATTTCCAGATATTTACCCAGTGACAGAGAAGGAAACAGTAATATTTTTGCAAGTCAGAATAGTGAGTGTCTAAGTGGAGGGGATCTCGGTAATTGTTGCTCCCAAAGCTCTGCTTCCCTTATCGATCTAGCTGAAGGTTGCTGTGTATTTTGAATCTGCGGCTTATTGAGCGAGTTCCTGGAGCACACTCTGTTCATGTTACACACTGCTGTACTGACTCATGACTGATGGGTTGAATTATTTATTGCAGGGTTAGCATTCAAGCGGGCCATTTTGCCTTGATGGAACCGTGCATCCTGAGTGATCCTGGAGCTGCAATCGTCCATACAAATGGGGAATATTGTATCAAGCCCGTGCCCTTTGCATGTAAGATGGTTGAGAGTGTTGGGGGCAAGGTGGGGGGATTACAGGCAGATGTTATTTTGGAAGATGAATAAACTGTGCCGTTCTCATATGGCTCTGTTCGTTTGCAAATAAAGCTGGAATGTTCAGGACTGTTTAGTGTCATTTGATGGTGCAACAACAATAATTAATGAGGGAGAAAATATGTAGAATGGCAATTGGTCAGATTTACAGCAACCCAGATTGATGTAGAATTGTAACTAATATTGCCGTATTCCAGTCCACTCTGAAGATTATAGTGATTTCAGTCAGGATTCACAAGACCGAAGTGACGAAGAGATTTATGAACTTGCCATTTTTGAAGCTGTGGACAGTGACGAGGGCACCTTTATTGAGCTGCAATACTGTTTGAACTCAAAGCATTGTATTTTATCCCTTGAAAACTTGAGTAGAGATCAGTACACTGGTGATACAAATGAATGACGGTGTCACTCCAATGCAGTTATGTTTTAATAAATATTTAGAATGTGGAGCAGTTAACACGTCTGTAACTTTACAGAATGGTTCTTTATTTAGCGTGTCATTTTCAAGCCGTTAAATATGCTTTCAAAAATGTTGCAGAGTGAATATAAGTGCGATAAGCAAAGGAGATCGTAGAATCATAGACTCCTGCATACGTAGGCCATTCGGGACATCGAGTCAGCATCGACCACAATCCTTGCAAAACCAGAGCACCTGTTATAATCTTGAAAGGAATGAAATAGCTGTTTCATCAACTTGACATTCCATACCACTGTTCGTTCACCGTGATAACATGGTAACATTTCCTCGCCTGAATCTGTTCCCAAGGCATAAATCCCAGCTTTGCTCTGCCACAGTGCCGACAGCCCTCGCAACTGGTCTTTACATAGTCACAGATCCCAGCCTCCTTCCCATTAGTGAAACTCGTGTCCCACACGCCTTCTTGTCAGCATATAACAAGGCAGCCTCTGCGCTGTCAACAGTTATATGCCACATCATCATACAGATTGCACTCGGAAATCTTCGAATCATTCTTTCTTTGTGTGTGTGTCGATGTGACCAGATGTGCAGGTGAGGGTAGCGTAGTTGAACGAGTCTATTTAGATTTTTCTAAATATTTTGGCAAGTTTCCACATGGTAGACTTATGAACAAGACAAATGCGCAAGAGATACAAGGTAATTGCGTAAGGTGGATACAAAACTGGCTTATTTGTAGGAGCGAGAGCATAAATAATGAATTGTGCTTTAGTGACTGAAGAACAGCGTCCAGTGTCGTACCACAGGAAACTTTGCTTTGCCCCCGATTATTCATCATTTATATAAAGAGCAGATATGGCTAACTAGGGCTCGGATTCATAAGTTCGTGGATGATGCAAAGTGTGTTTAACAGTGGGATTGTATGTCCTTGGCTACAGACAGATATGGTTGGGACAGTCAAATGTGCATATAAGTGGCAGATGGATTACAACGCTGAAACGTGTGAGGTGATTAAATTTAGGAGTAATTTCACAAGGACGCATTGAATGAACTGAGTGACATTATTAAGTTCTGAGGAAAAAATGGCAACTTGGTTCTTTTTGCCGATCGATCGCTGCAGGTGGAAAGGCATCTGAGAGGAATGTCGAAAAAAAGCATAGTGGACAATGGTATGCTCGAATCAAGGCATAGATTACTAAATTATTAATGTTTTGCTGGAGTTTAAAAGAACTTCGGAAAGGCCGCAGCTGGTGTACCGTATTGAATTCAGCTCGACCCTTTATAGATATTATGTAATTGCACTGCTGCGGGTGCAGAGGAGATTCGCCATCTTGTTGCCTGGGATTCAATTTTTTAATTATGGATAGACTTGGGTTGATTTCGTTATTGCAGTGAAAACTGAAGAACGACATTGTAGACGTGTGCAACATTACCTGCGGCATGGGGAGGCTGGAGAGAGAATAGCTGTTCCCCTGAGTTGAATCGACAGTCACGTGGGTTAAGACCATAAGACCATAAGACATAGGAGCGGAAGTAAGGCCATTCGGCCCATCGAGTCCACTCCACCATTCAATCATGGTTGATTTCAACTCCATTTACCCGCTCTCTCCCCATAGCCCTTAATTCCTCGAGAAATCAAGAATTTATCAATTTCTGTCTTGAAGACGCTCAACGTCTCGGCCTCCACAGCCCTCTGTGGCAATGAATTCCACAGACCCACCACTCTCTGGCTGAAGAAATTTCTCCTCATCTCTGTTCTAAAGTGACTCCCTTTTATTCTAAGGCTGTGCCCCCGCGTCCTAGTCTCCCCTGTTAATGGAAACAACTTCCCTACGTCCATCCTATCTAAGCCGTTCATTATCTTGTAAGTTTCTATCAGATCTCCCCTCAACCTCCTAAACTCCAATGAATATAATCCCACGATCCTCAGACGTTCATCGTATGTCAGGCCTACCATTCCTGGGATCATCCGTGTGAATCTCCGCTGGACCCGCTCCAGTGCCAGTATGTCCTTCCTGAGGTGTGGGGCCCAAAATTGCTCACAGTACTCCAAATGGGGCCTAACCAGTGCTTTATAAAGCCTCAGAAGTACATCCCTGCTTTTGTATTCCAAGCCTCTTGAGATAAATGACATTACATTTGCTTTCTTAATTACGGACTCAACCTGCAAGTTTACCTTTAGAGAATCCTGGAGTAGGACTCCCAAATCCCTTTGCACTTTAGCATTATGAATTTTGTCACCGTTTAGAAAATAGTCCATGCCTCTATTCTTTTTTTCAAAGTGTACGACCTCGCACTTGCCCACGTTGAATTTCATCAGCCACTTCTTGGACCACTCTCCTAAACTGTCTAAATCTTTCTGCAGCCTCCCCACCTCCTCAATACTACCTGCCCCTCCACCTATCTTTGTATTATCGGCAAACTTGGCCAGAATGCTCCCAGTCCCGTCATCTAGATCGTTAATATATAAAGAGAACAGCTGTGGCCCCAACACTGAACCCTGCGGGACACCACTTGTCACCGGTTGCCATTCTGAGAAAGAACCTTTTATCCCAACTCTCTGCCTTCTGTCTGACAGCCAATCGTCAATCCATGTTAGTACCTTGCCTCGAATGCCATGGGCCCTTATTTTACTCAGCAGTCTCCCGTGAGGCACCTTGTCAAAGGCCTTTTGGAAGTCAAGATAGATAACATCCATTGGCTCTCCTTGGTCTAACCTATTTGTTATCTCTTCAAAGAACTCTAACAGGTTTGTCAGGCACGACCTCCCCTTACTAAATCCATGCTGACTTGTCTTAATCCGACCCTGCACTTCCAAGAATTTAGAAATATCATCCTTAACGATGGATTCTAGAATTTTGCCAACAACTGAGGTTAGGCTAATTGGCCTATAATTTTCCATCTTTTTTCTTGTTCCCTTCTTGAACAGTGGGGTTACAACAGCGATTTTCCAATCCTCTGGGACTTTCCCTGACTCCAGTGACTTTTGAAAGATCATAACTAACGCCTCCACTATTTCTTCAGCTATCTCCTTTAGAACTCTAGGATGTAGCCCATCTGGGCCCGGAGATTTATCAATTGTCAGAGGCAATGTCAGAGGCACGATGTTAAGGGGCAACGTGAGGGGGAAAATAAACAGAATGTGGTGAGAGCCTGGAATGCTCCCCATCATCGTGCGGCTGAGGCCGTTTGATTCACATTCTTTCAAATGTCTCTGAATGAACACTTTGTACACCTTACCATTCAGAATTATGACCCAAGTGCTGGTAACGGGGATTAGCAATTTCTCACGTGACCCTGCAGTCTGAATGGGCAGAAGTGTCCATTCCTCTCTGTGTCATTCTGATTCTGTGAACAGGGCACTTCTTTCCACCAGCTACACCACTCCCACCCTTTGCTGCCTTTCAGACAGGCACCAATCAATGGTTGGTTCCAATGTGAATAGATTTTAGCACTCACTTCACACAATTAAATTATTTAATGGATTTAGAAATTCGAGTTAGTGGATATGTGAACAAATTTTTCAACTGATCACTGAACTTGGAGTGCATCAATGCAGAAATACAAGTTTTTGTGCAGCAACTCCAAAGTTGCAACACGAATCCCAAGTCCAGCACATTTAATTTTCGATCAATGTGTTCAAATGTTCGAAAAATGGCATGTGGTTCTTTTTAGAATAAATCACAAACTCTGCCCATAACTGGATAACATTGGCAGAAATAGCAAAAAGTAAAATGATGGATTTTCTTTGAATCTACATCTCTGGGTCACTGGGACTCTCACCGCTGCTTTGAGCTCGATATCGCCTGCAGCATCTGCTCGCTATTAAAATGTGTCTGATTGTGCAAGCAATGAACACCAGAATCAGTGTGAAAGGGATACGAGTTGTTACGATGTAATGAACCCAAGATATTCAATTACTAGGCGGCATAGGTTTAAGGTGCGAGGGGCAAGGTTTAAAGGAGATGTACGAGGCAGATTTTTTACACAGAGAGTAGTGGGTGCCTTGAACTTGTTGCCGGGAGAGGGAGTGGAAGCGGATACGGTAGTGACTGTTAAGGAGCATCGTGACAAGTACATGAAGAGGATGGGATTATTCGGATATGTTCCCCAGAAGGGTAGGGGGTTTTAGTTAAGTCGGGCAGCATGGTCGGTGCAGGCTTGGAGGGCCGAAAGGCCTGTTCCTATGCTGTAATTTTAGAACCATAGAAACATAGAAAAACGACAGCACAAACAGGCCCTTCGGCCCTACAAGTTATGCAGAACATATCCCTACCTTCTAGGCCTACCTATAACCCTCCATCCTACTAAGTCCCATGTACTCATCCAGGAGTATCTTAAAAGTCCCTATTGAGTTTGCCTCCACCACTACTGACGGCAGCCGATTCCACTCGCCCTCCAACCTCTGTGTGAAAAGCATCCGCCTAACATTTCCGCTGTACCTACCTCCCAGCACCTTAAACCTGTGTCCTCTCGTAGCAACCATTTCCACCATGGTAAAACGTCTCTGAGAGTCCACCCGATCTATGCCTCTCAAAATCTTATATACCTCTATTAGGTCTCCTCTCATCCTACGTCTCTCCAAAGATAAAAGAGCGAGCTCCCTCGGCCTATCTTCATAAGGCATGCCACCCAATCCAGGCAACATCCTTGTAAATCTCTTCTGCACCCTTTCAATCTTTTCCACATCCTTCCTGTAATGAGGCGAACAGAACTGAGCACAGTACTCCAAGTTGGGTCTGACGAGGGTCTTATATAGCTGCATTATTATCCCCGGACACCTAAACTCAATCCCTCGATTGATAAAGGCCAGCACACAATCCGCCTTCTTAACCACCTCCTCCATCTGCGGGGCCGATTTTAGAGTCCTATGGATCCGGACCCCAAAGACCTTCTGAACCTCTGCAGTACTAAGAGTCTTTCCCTTTACATTGTACTCCTTCGTCCCATTTGACCTGCCAAAATCGACCACTACGCATTTATCTGGATTGAAGTCCATCTGCCACTTCTCCGCCCAGTCATGCATCCTATCTATTTCCCTCTGCAAATTCTGACATCCCTCCAGACTATCCACAACCCCACCAACCTTCGTGTTGTCGGCAAACTTACCAACCCATCCCTCCACTTCCTCACCCAGGTGATTTATTAAAATGATAAACAGCTCGGGTCCCAGAACAGATCCCTGGGCACACCACTGGTGACCGACCTCCATTTAGACAAATACCCATCTATACCTACTCTCTGCCTCCTTTGGGCAAGCCAGTTCTAGATCCACAGGGCAGCAGCACCTTGGATTCCATGTCCTCTCACTTTTTCTAGAAGCCTTGCATGGGGGACCTTATCAAACGTCTTGCTAAAATCCACATAAACCACATCTACCGCCTTCCCTTCGTCAATGTGTTTCGTCACATTTTCGAAGAACTCCACCAGGCTCGTAAGGCACGATCTGCCTTTGACAAAGCCGTGCTGAGTATTCTTGAGCATACTAAACCTCTCTAAATGCTCATAAATCCTGTCCCTCAGGATCTTCTCCATCATCTTACCAACCACGGAGGTTAGACTCACCGGTCGGTACTTTCCTGGGCTATCCCTATTCCCCTTCTTGAAAATAGGAAACATATCTGCAATCCTTTCTGAGTTATTTGTTCTTTGTTTTCATATGACTAATAATAAGACTGTACTGAATGTCACAGAATCATATTATTGATGCAAAAGAATAAAGACCTGTTGATGCAAGTCACTAGGGTATGTTTCTTTAACAATTACTGTTCCCGGACACACAGCTGACTATTCCTCGGTGCAGTATTTACTTTTCAGCTTCCTGCAACGAATGGCCACGAAGTGACAGAAGGTGAATATTAAGGTGAACTACACAGAACAGTCCGTGGCCGTTTTCATGAGGGCAGCATGGATATTACACGCAGACATGGAACGCAACACGTGAAAGACTGCAATATAAGCAAGCGGAATCTGCTTCAATATGGCATTGAGGATAATGACAAGTGTTTGCAATTTCAGAAAATCCCAACAGGTGATTATTATACCGGGAGCTGCCTTACATCAATTAACTCCATCTCCCATCCAAATTATTTGAAATTCTGCTTTCACAATTCGTACTTTCAAATCATCTTTTAAATTTGTTATCCCTTCGCTGCTTCCAACAAGGTTTCTCTTTCACGTTTTGCACCTCTGCCTTCAAGTTTCATTTCCCTGAACAAATTCCACTTCCAACCACCGAATTCCACTCCTGTTTGAAATAATACCACCAATTTTGTAGTAACTTCTCGCTACTTTAAGACTACTGCAGATGTCTTTCTGGCTTCTCACGACCCGATATTGTACCAACACCTTGTGACTTTACTGAACACGTAGCTGTTCTGGTTGCTCGTTTGCTCTGTTGTTTTAACTCAAGACTTCTCGGATATTTGTCTTGAATTATTTATTTTTTTGACGACCTGAATTTGAGGTTTTCGACATTATTATTTTTAACCATTCTTCCATTGCATGCATTTTCGTTTAGCAAGGCTGAAATATACCACGTTTAGCGTTCTAACATCAACTCCTTTCAGTAGAACCGAGAGAGCTGTTATCTCTTCCATGTATGCAATCAAATTAGCTACACTAAAGCTTAAACGGTTCTCGACGCCACAAGTCCATAGTTGCTCAGCAACCATTGCTTGAGTCTTTGCTTTTCAAGCCATACCTCTCTCTAAGTGCAATATAGACTCCTTTGGAATTGCAAAGAACCCTCATGCATACGAACATATTTATCTACCATGAATCAAACTACACGTTTACACATTTCAGGCGCAGGGACATTGAATGAAAAATACTTGGAGCTATACCTACTTTCAAATGTTTTAAAAATACATTTAGTTCCCTAACAATGGCAAATCCCTGTTACTCAATTTTCTCGAATCATTTAATGAGCTCTGCAAGTCTAGAAAAGGGATATTTCAGTACATCTGTCATTTGTTGCCTGAACCTTGACTGGGTTATTGCATAAATGCCAGTATTGGTGCAGCAACTAAGAAGTTGCAGCATTGATCCCAATTTCACCAGAAAATATGGTGCATTATTATAACTGATTCCAAGATATCTCATCCGAGTCTGTATGGAAACAAAAACCAACACCGCCCATAAAAGAACAAAATTGGCTGAGATAGCAAACAGTAAAATAATTGATTTCTTGCGATTCTGCATCTCGGGGTCTTTGTGAGTCTTCTCATTGCTGTGAGCCTGGAGTCTCCTGCGGGCTCGACTGCTGATTAAAATGTGCCTCACGGTGAAAACGTTGAGCAATATAATCAAAACAAATGGGATGCAGGGTGTTAGAATGTAATGGAGGAACTCGATTGATCCCCAGAGCAGAGAAGTAATAAGACCATGCTTCAGGCCACAGAACCATAGTCTGCTCGTAAAAGAATAGAAACCTGTTAAAATAAAACACCAGAAAATGTTTTTTAAACAGCTCAACCCGGTCACTGTTCCCAATGTCACGGTTGCCGTTTTCACAGTGCAATATTTAGTTTTCAGTTTTCCACAACATATAGCCACAAATCGATCAAATGTGAATATTACTGTGAACCAGACAGAACAGTCCGTGGTTATATGAATACATGCGGTGTGGATATTACAGACTGGGAGAGCTCGGAGCAAATCAAAGAACTGTAGCAGGTAAACAAGTGGAATCTGCTTCAATATCACATCGAAGATAATGACAAGTGTATCCGCCGTTGCCATGGCGAACAGGTAGCAATTGACACACTTGCTGAGACCAGAATTTCCACGATTTAATATTAAGATCGTCAATAGGTTAGCTACAAGGGAGAGGAAGAAACATCAGACTTAATATCAGGTGTATTGCAAATTAAACTCTTTGATCTAATAATGCAATTTCAACTAACACTCTATTGAGTGACGTCTTGGATTTATCTGTATCTGTGCAAACACATTGGAAGTCACTTGTACATTGAAATGTAATCAATAAGTAGGATTATATTATTATTATTAAAAGACGAAAACGATGATGCTGGACTTTCTTTGACCTAAGTTTCGATACTCATCCGAACCAGGCTCAAAAACCGATAAATCTCACAAACCCCATCGCCCCTCCCCCGTGCTGATTAAACTTCGTCATCCTTTCTTCCGAGTTTGCAATTTATTTATACTGGTCACAGTACTGTTGCATCACTGTTCACAAAATACATTTTTTGTTTTATTATTGTGTTGAGTGGTATTACAGAAAGATGCGCCTCCTGCCACTGTTCCTCCACATCTATCTGATTTCAGAACAGAAACAAACAGTAACAAACACACCGAGTGGTCCACGTTATTTACCAACTTCGCAAATAAATCAGAGAGAACGCGCCCTGCCCTCCACCTTGGAACCTGTATCTGAGGTCACCATTGCAGATGTCAGAGCGTCTTTATCGAAGGTAAACCCACGGAACACGACTGGCCCGGATGGGTTACCCAGGCGAGCTCTCAGATCCTGTGGGATCAGCTGGTGGGGGTATTCTCAGGCATCCTCAACCTCTCTTTACAACAATCTGAGGTCCCACGTAGCTTCAAGAAGACGACCATCACCCCGGTACCAAAGAAAAGTCAAGCAGCGTGCCTTAACAAGTATTGTGCGATGGCCCTGACATTCAGCATTGTGAAGTGCTTCGAATGGTTTGTCATGGCACGAATTCCAGCCTCCTGGATTGCCTGGTTCTACTACAGTTCGCCTACTGCGGCAACAGGTCGACAGCAGACGCCATTTCCGTGGCCCTGCACCCAACACTGGAATACCGAGATAATGAAGACCCTATGTCAGACTCTTACTTATTGATTACAGCTCAGCCTTCAGCTCCATTATTTCTCCGAAACTAACATCCAAAATCCGTGGCTGTGGCTTGGAGCTCGGCCCCTCCCTCTGGGATTGGATCCTGAACTTCCTAACTCACAGACGACATTAAGTAAGGATAGACAACATCCCCTTCTCCAGATCATGCTCAACTCCGGTGCCCCACAAGGCTGCGTCCTCAGCCCTCTACTAGACTCCTTATACACCTAGGACTGGGCGGCCAAATTCCCCTCCAACTTAACATCAATTTGGACAAACTAGGAATGGTCGAGAGCTTAAAGTTTTCAGGTTTACAGATCACCAAGAATCTGCCCCCCGCTTCCTCCCGCCCCCCCCCCCTCCCCCCACCACCCCACACCGAAATTATAGTTGAGAAAATCCACCAACGCCTCTACTTTCTCAGAAGACTAAGGGAATTTGGCATGTCATCTACGACTCTCACCACGTTTACAGCTGCACCATAGAAAGCATCCTTTCTGGTTGTATCACAGCTTGATACGGCTCGCGTTTTGTCTAAGACCGCAAGACACCATAAAAGGTCGTCAATGTAGCCCAATCCATCACGCAAATCAGCCTCCCATCCATTGAGTCTGTCTACTCTTCCCCCTGCATCGGAAAAGCCGCCAGCATAATAAAGGACCCCACGCACCCCGGACATACTCTCTTCCGTCTTCTTCCGTCGGGAAAAAGACACAGTCTATGGTCACGTACCAGCCGAGTCAAGAACAGTTTCTTCCCTGCTGCCATCAGTCTTTTGAATGGACCATCCTCGCACTCAGTTCGTCTTTCTCTATACCTTAGCTATGTCTGTAGCACGACCTTCTGCTCTCTCTCCTTTCCTTCTCTTTGATCGTTATGCTTTTTTTGTATAGAATGCCCGAAACAATACTTTTCACTCTATGCCTATACATGTGACAATAATGAGTCAAATCAAATAAAATAAAATCCAAAACATCCTCGAGGCAATAATTTTGTGATTGTGCATCAAAACTGGAACTTCTCAATTAAATGCAAGATTTTCATTTGATTCGATTTGATTTGTTTTGATTTGATTTGGGTGCAGGGACTCCCCGTGGAATGCAACACTTCAAGAATGCAGCCTACAGCGACCTTCCCACTTTGCAGCCCACATCCCTTGACATAACATTCTATATCTGATTGTTGCCCAACCATTCCTTCAGTGCGAGGGAAATGGAAATTTGATACTCACTAATTGTGTGTACCTTCTGCTTAATGGTCTACGATGTCTTCACTCGCTCATCAGCAGTACCTGCTGGACCCGGTGCCTACCATTCACTTTCGTCACCTCCACACTTTCACATACCTTCCTGTCGTACCCGTCATGCACTCAACTTTCGATGCCTCCAAATACCTGCCGTCCAAGTGTGGATGGCAAAACACCCAAATACCACACTACAAATTCACTGACCATAAGACAATGAGACATAAAAGGAGAACTGTGGCATCAGGCCCAAGGAGTCTGCCCCGACATTCAATCATAGCCGAAAAGTTTCTGATGCCTTTTCTCAGTAACATTTGATCCCCTCACCAACCAACAATCTATTTATCCCTGTCTTAAATATACTCAGTGACCTGGGCGCCTCAGCCTTCTGTGGAAATGACTTCTATAAATTCACGACCCTGTGGCTGATCAAAATCCTTCTAATCACGTTTCTAAAGGGCCGTCCCTTTAATCCGAGGGTGCGCCCTTGTGTCTGAGTCTCACCTGTTCCTGGGGCACCTTCCCCACGTCCAATGTACCCAGGCATTTCAATATTATATAAATTAAAATGGGATCCCCCCTCATCCGTCTAAACTCCATCGAGTCGAGACCTTGAATCTTCAAACTTTCCTCTTGCCATAAATTTTCCATTCCTGGAATAACTCTCGTAAACCTCCTCTGGGGCTGTCCAGAGCCAACACATCCTTCCTTGGATACGGGCCCAAATTTGCTCAGAGTACTCCAAATGTGGTCTGTCAAGAGTCTTCAAAAAGCCTCAGCAATCATCCCTTATTTTGTATTCCACTGACAATCTGTCCGTTCCCTTTTAAGACATGATATTTCCAAATGGAGAAACAACGAGAACTGGGGATTTTGTCGTGGTTCCCCAGGACGACAATTCGTTCACATCGGTTTAAAACAGAGAGTCTGAGCAGTGATCTTTCAAGAAATAGACTTTATTTCGCAGCACAAGCAGAATAAAGCCGGGATGTCCGGAACAATCCAAAGAGCCCTCAGGCTTTCAGTCTTTAAATACATTTCAGCTTCATATCTCAGGATTCTTATCTCACTTTTACATCCTGACCTTGTTTCTTATCTTACTTTACAGCCTGACCTTGTTTCTTTGGCCACCATTGTTTTTAGTTGACCCTTTATCCGTTTTATTCGCGATTTGTCGCTCCCTGTTACATTTCTTTGTTTCTTAAACCATGGTGGTTATATCTCTGCCCTTACCTCAACTGTCTGCTTGCACAATAATCGTAGTTTTGCTGACTTAGGCCGAATGTGTTAGAAAAGACATCCTCTTTGCTGACTTTTATGGTCCAACATTAAGTTAGACCACTGAGCAGTATTCATTGTTTTCTTAAGTGACTATTGTCTGCTTTTGCTAATCAGTGACTGCCATTTACTTCCCTGTTTCCTCTGCCTTGAGCATGTCATCTATACTTGATCACATTAGATCACACGAATTTACTTTAGGTTACATATCCATTTTCACTACTGATCTAAATCTGCTTTATTATTTCACTAAGACCTATAAATCTGAATTCCATACTAAACTCATACAATATCCAGTACAATTTCCCTTACAGTTCTTGATGAAACGTCCTTGTCACTGCACCTCACACTTACAGCCACCAACGGAATTATCGGCACACACGTTTACATAGGTATGTTTTGCGTATTATCCGGACTTCGTGCGTGTTTATTGCCAATGCAACTGAACATGGATTCTACATAAATGGTGTGCAGTGCATACCCTGATTGCTAACTGTAGGCTACAGCTAACAGCGAACCAAAAGACTGTGACTGCTGTTTCGTGAAGAACCTCCACTGTTATTCAGGAAGAAACCATTTGAATTCTGCAGTGAAAACTCACAAAGCGGTTCTGATCTCCATTCTTGCTGCCAAAAAGGCTGAAGCTGCTGCATTGATGGCAACGAACCTCGGTATTCAAATGGACAATGGAGGGTACTATTTTACATATTGTAACATTGGATGTGAGTGCCTCTTGACAGAACAACACGTATTGAAAATGGGGTCCTTGAGAAGGTGGTGATGTGCTGCCATCTTGATACACTGCTGTCCATTGGCGCAGAGACACTCAAGAGTGCTGTTATGTCGGGTACACCGGGACCTTGACTGAGCAGCAGTGAGATAAACAAGGTCTATGACTTTCAGGACAGCATTGTGTTTGTAACTGCACAAACCAATTTTCAGAAACCTCTGTCAAGACTGTGGGAACGGCTGTTTGACATCAGATTAAGATGCATACGAGCATAATTGGAGGATAAATTACGTTAGATATTGGCAGGCATATGGGGAAGAAAACAACAGATATATGCATTGAAAAGGCTTTGTGGGATAAACAAATACAAGAATGAAACAATTACATTATGAGTGCTCCCTGAGTTCAGGAGTGAAGGGATAGGGGAAGAAACCTGTCCACTCTGAACTCAGGTGAGTTGGTAGAGGCATGAAGAATTAATACTTTGTATGATTGTTCAAAACCGATTGAAAGTAATAGTACACCAATTGCATGTCATAAAATGTTGGGACAATCTCAGCAGATCTGACAGCATCTGTGGAGAGATGTAGAGTAGAGCCAATGACTGGAGTTGAGATGACCCTTCGTCAGAGCTGAGAGAAACGCGAGTCAGCAGAGATTTATAACATGAGGGTAGGGAGGGTTGGAATTGGACAAAGGGCATGTGAATGAGCAGGCAGAAGGATGTGAAGGTGTTGAAAGTGTGCATTAAATGATCAGAATGTATGAATTTCAAAATCAAGGTACCGTTTGGTAAAGAACTGCCTGACGAATGTTCATCTTGACTCGAAAAGTTGGCTGTATTCGCTCTCCACAGATGCTGTCAGACCTGCTAAGATTTTGCGGCATTTTTTCTGTTCTTGTTTCAGATTCTAGCATCTGCAATATTTTGCGTTTATCCAATTATATGTCAGTTAGTTTAACGTCACATGTAACGAAGCTTCAACAAGTAATTATCTCTGATTCAGTTTCTCGCCATAATTGATTAAGGAGGGGCATCCTGTGTATTTGAAGAGGAAATTACGTTAACTATGTTGCTGGATGTTTTGAAGAATTAACAGAATTCGTAGATGACAATGATGTTGTTGGGCAGAGACTTTCAAAATACATCAGATAAAATGTCGCACAAAAGACTGTATTAAAAGGAACAGTAGCAACCAGGAGACAGAATTCGCTGACTGTTAGGGACATGAGAGTAATAGTCGAAGGATATATTTTGGGGTGAAGCAATATTTTTTTGTGGAGCTGCCCAGGGTCGGTATTGGAAACCTTGCTTTTACTGACACATTGCTCATGTAAATATTTGCATGCAGGTAACAATTCAAAGGCTTGCCGTTCAAACTGTACTACAAAGGGTTGTAAACTATGAGGAAGACATTGCAGTACTTCAAAACGGCATTGACAATTTGATGGATTGCACAGAAAGTTGGCGGCTGATAGTTGAAGCATAGAAGAGTGAATTGGTGCTGTTCGAAGGGAAGAATATCGACATACAATATCAATTAAGGTGCAGTTATTATGTTCTGCCAGGCTTGACATAGGCAAATTTAGAAAATTTAAAGTTGCAGGAGAGGTGGAGCGAGAAGGATTCTGCGCTCACTTTGCTTGGTTGATAGAATGCAAGAGCAATATGGCTATGCCCAATATACTCAAGATACGAGTTGGACTTCAGCTGCACTAATGTGTACAGTACGCACGTCACAAAGTACGAAGAATATGAACCCGTTGGTGAGACCACAAGAGCGGTTCAAAGGAATGATGCAACAGAAGAAAAACTTCCATGGAGTGATTTGGGAGGTTGCCATTGTTATTCTTGGTTAGAAGAAGCAAAAGGGATACTTGACAGGCATGTTCAAAGTCTGGACATGGTCGATATGGCAAAACCACTGGCACCATCAAGAGGTCAAGATATAAGAAGGTTTTAAAATAACTTTGTTTTGAGAAAAATATATAGTTTTTCTCACAACGAGTTGTTGGGATCTGCGCTGCGCCGCATGAAAATGCAGTGAAGGAATGTTCAAGCAAATTATTAACGAGGGCATTAGTTATTATTTCAAGGTGGTGTGGGGGGGGGGGCTGGGTTAATTTGGCAAATTAATAATGTTCATTTGGAGACCCGTTGCAAACAAAGTAAGCCGAATTGCCTGCTGCTGCAATGTAAGAATTCCGCAGTTCCGTGATTTTGTGACTACCGGAGGGCTCCGCGATTCAGTGTTCAAATGCAGCATTGAAATTTCTAAACTTCAGGTGTTCCCATGTCAGTGCCTGACGCAGGTTGGTGAGCATAGATACGATGCACAAACGGGGTGTGTTGTGATCTCGAATTCAAGCAGCGAATTTTAATAATCGTGGTGGAATATGAGCGTTTGATATTAGCAGATTGGAGCAGATAACATTGATATCGTCAATGTTCTAACTTACAACCGTGTGAATGAGGGTCTATACAGCAGATGGGCTGATAACGGATGCAGATAGACAATATTACGGAGGGGGCTGGAAGCAAGAGTGGGCTTGGCTAAAATAAAGATTTGAAAATCTGCTCAAGGTCGAGGGGATTCACGGAGGCTGAGAAATGTCGGCCTCAGTCAGGGTTAGAATTTTGTAAGGGAACTGAGTAAAATGGATTGGATCGCAAATATCTAACAAGATCAGGAAGAAAGTAGGATCAGTAAAACACCCATGTGGTTGACAAAATGCTTTTCTAACAGAGAACCTTACCAGTCACACCAAAAGCAGCGAGCATTGGGTAGTACAGCGTTGCGATAAGTTCAAGGATACTACTGATCCGGTCGGCTAATGACATGCGGTCATATATTTCAGAGATATGATGCAGCAGAAAGGAAAAACTCCTGTTCATTGTTGTAACATTCCAATCTAGCGTTCCTGGATTCTGATCCATTCCTGCAGCATTTCAATATGTTGCTCTTAGATTCAGATCTGTCCTCTCTGCTTCTATGGAAGTACTGGTGCCAATTGGTGCTGGAGATGATGCTGCCGCTGACAGTAGGTGACACGGAGCGAAAGTTCTCCCTTTTTTTAAGACAAGACGAAGGAGCACAGTTGAGATAATTAAGGATCCACCGAGAATCACATTAATTACAGTCATTGAACAAACAATTTCAGTTAACCCTCCATATCCAAACAAAAATTAATAATATCTATCATTTAATTGAACATCAGCGATTTATTCAATCGTGTACAATGTGCAAAATGTCAAACTGACAATTTGGCAGGGAAAAATTAAAAGCTGTAGTATCTGCATGATGAATGATTTCAGAACTGTGATATGTCGAGGGATCTGAGTGTCAGACTGCATGCATCACAAATGAATAAGATTTAGATCCAGCGAGTACCAATAAAATTAATAGAATAGCACTATTTATTGCAATGTGAATTGAATGCAAACGTTGGAAGGCTGTGCAGTGCACGAGGGAGACCACATCTGAAGTACCCTGTACAGTTCTCATCACCAATTTAAGTTGTACATGCGTTGGAAGCATTTCAGAGAACATTTACTGGCCTAATCCCTGAAATGCTTGAACTCTCTCTTGAGAAGGGCTGAAGAGGATACATGTGCGTCCGAAGGAGTTTAGACGATTACGAGGCAGCTTCATTTTAACGTTTCAGATTCTGAGCAATCTTAACAGCGTGGATGTTTACATAGAACATAGAACAGTACAGCACAGAACAGGCCCTTCGGCCCACGATGTTGTGCCGAGCTTTGTCTGAAACCCAGATCAAGCTATTTCCTCCCTATCATCCCAAGGTACTCCATGTGCCTATCCAATAGCTTCTTAAATATTCCTAAAGTTTCCGACTCCACTCTCCCTGCTGGCAGTCCATTCCACACCCCAACCACTCTCTGAGTAAAAAACCTACCTCGGACATCCTTCCTATATCTCCCACCATGAACCCTATATTTATGCCCCCTAGTTACCGCTCCATTCACCCGAGGAAATAGTCTTTGAACGTTCACTCTATCTATCCCCCTCATCATCTTATAAACCTCTACCAAGTCTCCTCTCAACCTCCTCCGCTCCAAAGAGAAAAGCCCAAGTTCCCTCAACCTTTCCTCATAAGGCCTACCCTCCAAACCAGGCAGCATCCTGGTAAATCTCCTTTGCACCCTTTCCAGTGTCTCCACATCCTTCATGTAGTGAGGTGACCAGAACTGCGCACAATATTCCAAATGTGGTCTCACCAAGGTCCTGTACAGTTGCAGCATAACTCCACGGCTCTTAAACTCAAACCCCCTGTTAATGAACGCCAACACACTAGAGGCCTTCTTCACGGCTCTATCCACTTGAGTGGCAAACTTCAGGGATCTATAGATATGAACCCCAAGATCTCTCTGTCCCTCCACATTCTTCAGAACCCTACCTTTGACCCTGTAATCCACATTTAAATTTGTCCTACCAAAATGAATCACCTCGCATTTGTCAGGGTTAAACTCCATTTGCCATTTTTCAGCCCAGCTCTACATCCTATCTATATCTCTTTGCATCCTACAACAGCCCTCCACCTCATCCACTACTCCACCAATCTTGGTGTCATCAGCAAATTTACTGATCCACCCTTCAGCCCCCTCCTCCAAGTCATTAATAAAAAATACAAATAGCAGAAGACCAAGCACTGATCCCTGTGGCACTCCACTGGTAACCGGTTTCCAGTCCGAAAATTTTCCATCCACCACCACCCTCTGTCTTCTGTTAGATAGCCAGTTAGCTATCCAATCGGCCAAACATCCCTCTATCCCACACATCCTTACTTTCTTCATAAGCCGACTGTGGGGGACTTTATCAAACGCCTTACTAAAATCCATGTATATGACATCAACTGCACTACCTTCATCTACACACTTCGTTACCTCCTCAAAAAATTCTATCAAATTTGTGAGGCAAGACTTGCCCTTCACAAATCCGTGCTGACTATGTCGGATTAAGCTGCATCTTTCTAATGATGTTCAGTCTTTTGGGATAATTCATAAGGAGGGGAACTGCTTTAAAACACGATGTTGACAATTGATAACGCGGAGGATGATTTTTTTTTCACTTCGAGTCGTGACTGTATGAAACTCTTTACCTAAGTAAGTTTTATAAGCAGAATATTTAAATATTTTTTAGGCAGGTGTGAACAGATTCTTGTCAAGAAATGGTATACGGCTATCTACACTAGGGTAGGTTCAGATTCTGGTCAGGGCCTGATCAGCCATGACCTTGTGTCATGGCACTGTGTTCGCTGGCTGCAGAATGGCCTCGACCTGTTCCTAATTTGTCTGTGCACTGTTTCGGTGTTGCAATAAAGTGGACCCGTTAACGGCACTGTATGTGATGCGTGGTGTTTGCTTCTCGCGTGCTCTTGTAACCAGAGTACTGGTTTGTCCAGTTCTGGTTCTATCCAATGGGATCACTCGTGATGTTGGGAGTGGATGAAACATTCATTTCATGTCATCAACCGCTGTCATGAACTGCATCCCACAAATTCACGTTTATCAGCACGTGAGCATAAACCTGTCCACTCACTGGACTTAAAATTAGAAAGTTGCAGCAGACACTCTGCGGAAAATTGAGATACCTTTGAGATCAGCCCTTCCATTATCCTGTTCTACGATTGACCTGCTTGTGACTGTTGCTCGGATGCTGCTGGTCTCAGTCATCACGTGCAAGGAATAGTTCTGTTTGTCGATCCAAAGTTATTTTACTTTCGAAATCCAACATTTTCTTCGCCATATTTTTTCCCTGCCAGTTTTGGAAAAACAGTGGAGACGACAAGATTGTGATCACAAAGCGCTCGGCCATGTTGCAATGGTTTGGTAAACTTGGTCTCGACCACTTACGAAATGCATGAAAGGTGCTTAAGAAAAATATGTCCCCAAGATACTTGTTGCATTTATCCTCGAAAAGCATTTTCCGTTCTCGCGTGGAAGATTGGACAAATGTTCGCCCAATGGTTTGATTCAAATTAAATAGTGAGATGGTACATGAAGAGTCCAATGGGAAAAATCAAAAGGAGGAATTTTGTATGTGAGATTTTCTTGGATGGTGCTGTCGTAGACAATAAATGAGTCCAGAATCTGGACAAATATACATAGAACATAGAACATAGAACATTACAGCGCAGAACAGGCCCTTCGGCCCACGATGTTGCACCGACCAGTTAAAAAAAAACTGTGACCCTCCAACCTAAACCAATTTCTTTTCGTCCATGAACCTATCTACGGATCTCTTAAACGCCCCCAAACTAGGCGCATTTACTACTGATGCTGGCAGGGCATTCCAATCCCTCACCACCCTCTGGGTAAAGAACCTACCCCTGACATCGGTTCTATAACTACCCCCCCTCAATTTAAAGCCATGCCCCCTCGTGCTGGATTTCTCCATCAGAGGAAAAAGGCTATCACTATCCACCCTATCTAAACCTCTAATCATCTTATATGTTTCAATAAGATCCCCTCTTAGCCGCCGCCTTTCCAGCGAAAACAATCCCAAATCCCTCAGCCTCTCCTCATAGGATCTCCCCTCCATACCAGGCAACATCCTGGTAAACCTCCTCTGCACCCTCTCCAAAGCCTCGACATCCTTCCTGTAATGTGGGGACCAGAACTGCACACAGTACTCCAAGTGCGGCCGCACCAGAGTTGTGTACAGTTGCAACATAACGCTACGACTCCTAAATTCAATCCCCCTACCAATAAACGCCAAGACACCATATGCCTTCTTAACAACCTTATCTACTTGATTCCCAACTTTCAGGGATCTATGCACACATACACCTAGATCCCTCTGCTCCTCCACACTATTCAAAGTCCTCCCGTTAGCCCTATACTCAACACATCTGTTATTCCTACCAAAGTGAATTACCTCACACTTCTCCGCATTAAACTCCATCCGCCACCTCTCGGCCCAACTTTGCAACCTGTCTAAGTCTTCCTGCAAACTACGACACCCTTCCTCACTGTCTACCACACCACCGACTTTGGTGTCATCAGCAAATTTGCTAATCCACCCAACTATACCCTCATCCAGATCATTAATAAATATTACAAACAGCAGTGGCCCCAAAACAGATCCCTGAGGTACACCACTTGTAACCGCACTCCATGATGAATATTTACTATCAACCACCACCCTCTGTTTCCTATCCGCTAGCCAATTCCTGATCCAATTTCCTAGATCACCCCCAATCCCATACATCTGCATTTTCTGCAGAAGCCTACCATGGTGAACCTTATCAAACGCCTTACTAAAATCCATATATACCACGTCCACTGCCTTGCCCCCATCCACCTCCTTGGTCACTTTCTCAAAAAACTCAATAAGGTTAGTAAGGCACGACCTACCTGCCACAAAACCATGCTGACTATCACCTATCAATTCATTACTCTCCAAATAACTATAAATCCTATCCCTTATAATTTTTTCCAACATCTTGCCGACAACAGAAGTGAGACTCACCGGTCTATAATTCCCGGGGAAGTCTCTGTTCCCCTTCTTAAACAATGGGACAACATTCGCTAACCTCCAATCTTCTGGTACTATACCAGAGGCCAACGACGACCTGAAGATCAGAGCCAGAGGCTCTGCAATCACTTCTCTTGCCTCCCAGAGAATCCTTGGATAAATCCCATCCGGACCAGGGGATTTATCTATTTTCAGACCCTCCAGAATATCCTGCACATCCTCCTTATCAACTGTAATACTGTCTATTCTACTCCCTTGCAACCCAGTGTCCTCCTCAGCTATATTCATGTCATATACAGTTGGTATTATCCAGCGATTTTCCCTCCAGTCCACAAGACAGTGCCAGAATCAAAGAAAGATGATCTGAATATGTAATAACAAATTTTGGCTGGGCCAGCACTGACTGAATTACGGTTGGCTCTTGGATCAGTTATTTTTTGTCACCCGCAGATAATTGTCAATACTTTGAAACATTTATTATCTGTGAATTTGGGTCAGAGTGGGACATGTCGATTGTCAGTTGATAATGAGATGTCTGCATGATAATATGAGTGGGGGCCGACAAACATTAAACATTAACATTAAAGTCCCGAAACTAAATGGCATCAGTTAAATTTATAGTAAAATTAAGAATGAGCAGAAATACAAAAACACACTTTGTTTTTATTCGAGATCCGATGGCTGAATGCACAGAAGTGTTGCGTGTCGTAAGAAATTTGCTAACAAGCTCAAAGCCTTTCTTCTTTCGGCAAGTAACTTATCATCTTGATTTCCATTTGTTTGAAGAGAAATTATGAACTGTCGCTTTGAAACTGGAGTATGAACACACGTGCACCGGACATCAACAGGGCACCATTTGTGCCTTGAGAACTTGATGTTTCCAACATCAAAAGAGAACTGTCTGACCTGTTCATTCACCAAAGACTGCAGAGCTGACACCGTGGGCAATGGAGAACAAGTAAATAAGTTGTAGTGTAGGCAAGGCCTCAGCAGATGAAACTTTGATTAAAAGTTATAGTTTATCTCTTACTGTCAATAGTAGGCTTACATTAACACTACAATGAAGTTACTGTGAAAACCCCTTAGTCGTCACACCCCGTCATCTGTTCGGGTACAATGAGGGAAAATTGAGCACGGCCAATGCAACAAATCAGCGCGTCTTTCAGAATGTTGGAGGAAACAGGCGCACCCGCAGAAACCCCACACAGACACGGGGAGATGATAGAGACTCTGCACAGACAGTGACCCAAGCCAAGAATTGAACCTAGGTGCCTGGCACCCTGAGGCAACAGTGCTAACCACTGTGCCACCCTGCCGCTTCTTGGAGTTGCGAAAGGCAGGGATGAACTGAATTGGATGGTGCACCAGCTTTCCTTTGTCAGCAGCCATGTGGCATGAGGTACAAAATTCCATGAAGCGGAAGAAAGAAAAGTGAATGAACTGCATTAATGAGCGCATCCAGAATATTTTTAGAACTTGCTGAGATCACCTCTAATTTTCAAAAGCTCAGAGATTACATGTCCCAGCTTTCTATCCTCTCATGAAAACAACCTCCTCATCCCAAGATCCAACACCATGAAACTTCGAGGTGAACTCTAAACTGGACAGATATTATTTCCTAAATGAGGGGACCAAAACTGCAAACAGTATTGCAGATGTGTTCTCAGCAAAATCAAAGTGATGTACAACTCCAGCAAAGCATCTGAACTGTTTCTTCTAATTCATTTCAAATAAATGTAACTTTTCCATTTCCTTTCGAATTGCAATCTCTTCCGAAAACATGTTGTATTTTTTCTCAAGAACACCCAAGCATGTTTAAACATTCCCAGTGTTTGAAACACATTATTTTTTTGTATTCTGAAAATTAAAATGAATTCCCAAGTCCTTCTAATCGATCTGGAAACCTGTTGGGAACTTACTCAAACTTGCCCCACTCCCTTTTTGTCCTCCCGGCAGCAAACATTCCATCAGAAATGTCCACCAAAATCAAACGTGGGTACATTGCTCAATCTATGTTATACATAAATTTTAAAATTATAAATAGCTGGGGCCCCATCACGGATCCTTATTGCCTTTAATTATTCAGTGTACACCCCTTGAAAAAAATCTACCATTTTGCCACTGCACCCGTTTTAGCCACGCCAAACATGTTAAAACCCTTCAATGTCGCCATCCACGGCAGCGATGTATGTGCTGGAGCTGAGTTGTTACAGAAGGATGACTGTGGAATTGAAGGGTCAATCGGTTATATGTAAAAGAGCTCAATAACAACAGACAAAATATTAAACAACTGAAAAAGGGTTATTGAGTTTTGGAATGGCCTTACAACACTTAAACGTTACAAACAAGGTATCGGAGACGATTGTGTATACCGATCACAATCATTTGACCTTTCTGGAAAGATTAAAGGACAAGATTATTTCATTGGAGTCTCATGTTACCAGCATTTATTATACAGATGGTACAGGTTGTGGGTCGTGAAAATGTTATCGTGGATGCTTTATCGGGAGTAGAAAAGTGAAAAGTAAATGAAGTCATGTTTTCATGATGATGGTTCATTGTTTTCTTAAGTGGGAAGGTGTTTCAAAGTTGAGGAGAGAATTTTAGAGTGTGTTGTCTAAAATTAATTTTAAAAGTTGGTTATGCTATGAGGCGAAAGTAATGCATTGTCCCTTTGAAAGGTTATTTTCTTTCTGTGCTTAGAAAGTTAACTAAATACAAGTAAGGGGCCCAAAATGAAACATTTGTACTGGCAGGAAAGGCAGCAGAGTTGCCAGGACGACAAACAGGTTTTTGAGTTTTCTTGAATTCAGCCAGTCAGTTTAAATCAGACACTTGGATGACAGCCACCTATTAGATTTAAATTGGATGGTTTTAGCAACCTGGAACCAATCGTATTGTAGGAGACATTGTTCTGTCATCACAGGTGTAAAAGAAGAAGGCAGTGGGACAATAAGCAGAGAGTGCAACTGCCATCTGCCAGCGTAACAGCCTCATCCATGTCGTAACAAAAGCTCCATCCCGATAGTGAAGCTACAAAAGAAGATGCACGTTCCAGACAGAAGAATCAAGAGAGAAAGCCCAGAATATTCCAGAAGTCGCCAAACCTGGTTGTAATTCAGAGAGTGACTGCAATTCTATTTACTCGTGAATAAGTGGGAATTGTATTGATCTAAAGAACATTCCAGTAGAACCGTTTCCTTATTTGGTTTGTTAACAGTTTAATTAACTGGTTCACTGTTGATTAGATAAATAAAATGTTACTTGTTGACTTTAGAGAGAGCGTCAGGTAGTGATTTTGATTTAACCACTGAAGCTCAGATCGTACCACTTGCACCTGCTTTTACAGATTATGAAATGAGGTACTCCTCGTTGAGTGGCTCGGCATTAGTTATTATTGGGGACCTCCACCTCTGCTTCGGAACAGTATGTGCTCTCACAATGCTGGGATTTCCTTGCTGTTGACCCAGCGACACTGAAACAAGGTCAATAAGCTTCAGAGTCAGGTTGGTGTGAGCCTCGAATGGGTTCTTGCTGTTGTTTCTCTTACATGCATTCCCGGTCCTTGTCCTTTTACAATATAGATTCGTGGTTACAAAATGTACTATTGACAATGGTTCGATGAGGTGCTGCACAGCATTTGTCGAGGGTATGAACTTTTCACACTTTGCAGCAATGGTGGAGGGACTGGAGTTCTGTGAGTACGTAGCCACTCCAGAAGAATGCTTTCTCTTTTTCCGGATGGTTTCTGGAATGTTAATCGTGAGAGTTTCACCAATTGCCATTCAATTGCGTGCCAGGAGGGGTGGATTATTTTATATTGCAGATGGTCAGGCACTGATGCTCGTTTGGTGCGAATGTCACTTGCCAAATCTTGGGAGATGTAAGCAGAGTGAGAAAATGGCCGGAGAGGTTACCCAGCAACTCGGACTACTGCTCTGGTGTCATAATTTCAACTCCCACCATGACAGATGCAATAATTTAAAATCAATTAGAAACAATCTGGACTATGACACTAAGCTGAAAATAACAATAATCATGACAATATTGATAACTGTGTGGAGTTTTCACATTCTCCTCGTGTCTGCGTGGGTTTACTCCGGGTGCTCCGGTTTCCTCCCACAGTCCAAAGATGTGCGGGTTAGGTTGATTGGTCATGCTAAAAATTGGCCCTCAGAGTCCTGAGCTGTGTAGGTTTGAGAGATTAGCGGGTAAATATGTAGGGATATGGGGGAAGGGTCTGGGTGGGATTGTGGTCGGTGCAGACTCGATGGGCCGAATGACCTCCTTCTGCACTGCAGGGTTTCTATCATTCTATGATTCTATGAACTGTCTTGAAAGACATTTGCTTGACACTTTTCAGAAGGCCATTCTGCTGTTTTAACCTGGTCTGTCCTTTATGAATCCAGTTTCATAGCATCGCCGTTGACTCTGAATTGGCCTCGGAATCGATTCACTTCTATTAAATCTCCATATGCAAAATTGAAAGGATAATTCACGAGATTATATTTCCATCTGCCCACATTGAAATCTCTGAACGACATTGTCTCGGCGCAGTTCCTGAATTTCCTCTTTGACTCGTGACTAAACAGCGACCCCTTCTTAATCAGTGCAATTCAGCATCATTGTCAACATCACCATCAACATTTTCTGACAATTCACTGGAACATTCAATCTCTTCACAATCTCTGCCTATGCAATGTTCAGGATTTTGTATGCTTTACATGGATCTTGGAACATAGTTGTTCCGACGGACCAAAAAGAAAGATATTTAATGTTATTACGAAGTTACAGACACTGTTCATTGTGTGTGTGTTTTTTTTTAACAGCCAAGCACGAATAACCTTGGATCAATGATTTCCTTCCCGTTTGGAAATGTCACAAGTTGAATCAGGAATCATTACTCCTTCTGTGAACCAGATTTCCATTAATGTCTCAGTTCAGCCGCACCTTCTAACACACCATAGAACAGCAGTTCGCCATACTCTCGATTAATACTTGGCATTTATTAGAAGAAACAACTAAAAATATCACACTAACCTCACCACTATTGAAACGCTGCAAAATATTCGTGCTCGTTTTCAAGTGGTGTCATAGTTCCCAGAAACACTGTATGCAGCTGCACTCAATGGTCAGTGAGAGATGCCATGGTCCATCAGCATTTCCACCTGAACACTGACTCGAGATTTTCAGGAATAGTCAACACTCAGTGAGTGATACCAGGGGCTATTCTGGTCCCCAAGAGAACAGTGAATTTCAAAAGGTCGGGGATCACATGCTGACGAGTGGGAGTTATTACGAGAACCACATTTCCAAGCTGAACAATGAATACCGATATTGAGTGGCACTCAGTCGTCAATTGTTGATATCAAGGTGCATATCTGTCCCCAGGCGAACACTGAGCAAAGATTCAAAGGACACATGATAGTCAGAGTGAGACGTTCTCACACCCCATGAGAAAATTAAGTGCAAATGGTAAGGGACAATCGAAGGTCTGTGAAAGGTATGATCGAGTTTCTAAATGTGTAGACGAACACTGTGTGAAAATGGTGAGAGGAATCATGTTGCATCACTGCTCCAATATGCAAAAGTATCTTAACCACCAGTTGGAATTAAATTCCGAATTAATTTCTGTTCGTGCTGGCTCATCGCTTATAATCTCAAATCATTTATGGATAATTTAATATTAAACAGATGAATTGGAAGCTGAATCCAAATATTATTTTAATTACACATTAGGGAAAGTACCACAAAATATAGAAACATAGAACCTCGAAGCAGGATTAGGCCATTCGACCCTCCGAACCTGCTCCACCATTCATCTTGATCCTGGCTGATAGTCGAATTCAATATCCTGATCCGCCTTCCTCCCATATCCCTTGATCCCTTCAGTCCCAAGAGCTATAATTATTTTCATCATGTAATCAGACAACGTTTTGGCCTCAACCATATTCGGAGATAGTGAATTCCACAACTTCGTCATCCTCTGGGTGAAGAAATTTCTGCTCCCCTCAATTCTAAAAGGTTTACCTTTTTTCCTCAAACTGTGACCACTCGTTCTGGACTCCCCTACAATTGGGAACATTCTTTCTCAATCTAACACGTATAACCCTGTTAGAAGTTTCTAAATTCCTATGAGATCCCCTCTCACTCTTCTAAACTCCAGTGGATAAAATCCTAACCTATTTAGTCTCTCGTTGTCATCCCAGGAATCATCCTGGTCAACCTTCAGTCTACTCCCT
Source organism: Mustelus asterias (assembly GCF_964213995.1). NCBI lineage: Eukaryota > Metazoa > Chordata > Chondrichthyes > Carcharhiniformes > Triakidae > Mustelus > Mustelus asterias. The sequence goes on along the minus strand of NW_027590310.1, from coordinate 430,863 downwards.
CCCTAGCAAGGACGCCCTTCCTCATAACTGGACCCCACAATTGCACACAATACTCCAGGTGAGGCCTCACCAATGCCCTCTACAGAAGCAGCCAAATAAGCCTATTCCTATACTCAAATCCTCTCCCAATGAAGGCCTACATGCCATTTGCCTTCTTTATTGCTTGCCGTACCTGAGCGTTTACTTTCAGAGGCTGTTGCATGAGGAATCCAAGGTTTCGTTGATTCTCCATCTCTCACAATTTGCACCATTCATGTAATAGTCTCTCTTCCTATTATTGCTACCAAAGTGGATAACCTCAAATTCATCCACAGTATACTGCATCTGCCATGCAGATGCCCACACACTCAGCCTGTCCAAGTCATGCTGAGGCATCTCTGCATCCTCCTCACAGCCCACCCTCCCACCTAACTTTTTATCATATGCAGATTTAGAAATAATGCATTCAGTTACCGCTGCCAAATCATTAACATATAAGGAGTACTGTTGGGGTCCTAGCACAAATCCTTGCCAATCCCAACTAGTCGCTGACTGGCAATCAAAGGAAGACCCAATTATGTCAACTTTTTGCTTCCTATCTGGTAAGCAGCTTTCTATCCATCTGAAGTAATTACCTTCAATCCCATGTGCTTTAACTTTACATCGTATTTGTCGAAAAACTTCAGAAAGTCCAATAAACCACATCCACTGATTCTCCTTGGTCAACTCGACTAGTTACATACTAAAAAAAAAACCCACACATATTATTCAAACATTTAAATCCATGCTGTCTTTGTCTGATTATACCACTACGTTCCAAATGCCGAGTTATGAAATCCTTGATAACAGCCTCTGGCAACTTACCCAGCCTCGAGAGGCCAGTTGGCCTACTCCTGATCCGATGTCTTAGAAGAAATCTTAGAATCTTCGAAACCCTACAGTGCAGAAAGAGGCCATTCGGCCCATCAAGTCTGCACCGACCACAATCCCACCCAGGCCCTACCCCCACATATTTACCCCCTAATCCCTCTAGCCTGCGCATCTCAGGACACTACGGGCAATTTTAGCTTGGCCAATCAACCTAACCCACACATCTTTGGACAGTGGGAGGAAACCGGAGCACCCAGAGGAAACCCACGCAGACACGAGGAGAATGTGCAAACTCCACACAGACAGTGACCCAAGCCGGGAATCGAACCCAGGTCCCTGGAGCTGTGAAGCAGCAGTGCTAACCACTGTGCTACCGTGCCGCCCCAACATGTTATGTTCTTATGTATCATACAAAATCCACTTTTACACTATCTATTACCATTTAGTTATCTTTAAGTTCATGTTTGCACTGCATAACTTCAGCATAAAAAAAGTTTGGGGAACTTGATGGGTTTCAAAGTGGATAAACCTCCAGGTCTTGGTAATCTTCATTTCAGAGTACTTGAGCCCTACTGCATTAGCACCTCATTAATGACCTCTTATCCAGCGAATTTGTCTGCAGACAAGGTAAGATATATACATTTCGGCAGGCCAATATTCAGCAAGCGACAAACATCTATGATTCTAATCAACATCCATTCTTCCCTGCCTGCTTACCAGGTTCTCCAAATTAAGATTTGTTTGTGAGGCACAGTTCACGTCAGCAGTCCGTGATCTCAGATACAGTCTGTGCAGTACATGCAGCTGCACGGTACAACAATTAGTCCTGATACCCCATGCCGACACCATAGTTAAGAAAGCCCATCAATGCCTCTACTTTCTCAGAAGACAAAGGGAATTTGGCATGTCAACTTCGACTCTCAACAACTTTTATAGATGCACCATAGAAAGCATTCTTCCTGGTTATATCACAGCTTGGTAAGGACACTGTCTGCCCAGTACTGCAAGAAACTACAAAAGATCATGAATGTAGCCCAATCCATCATACAAACCAGCCTCCCATCCATTGACTATGTCTACAGTTCCCGCTGCCTCGGCAAAGCAGCCAGCATAATTAAGGACCCCACACACTCCGAACATTCTCTTTTCCGACTTCTTCCGTCGGGAAACAGATACAAAAGTCTGAGGTTATGTACCAACCGACTCAATAACAACTTTTTCCCTGCTGCCACCAGAGTTTTCAATGGGCCTACCTCGCATTACCTTGATCTTTCTCTACACCCTAGTGATGATTGGAACACTACATTCTGCAGTCTCTCGTATCCATCTCTATGAACGGTATGTTTTGTCTGTATAGCACAAGGAACAATAATTTCCACAGTATACGTACATGCAGTAATAATAAATCAAATCAAACCAAATCAGATCAAAAGATTCAGTGACAAGTGATGTATTTGTGACCATTTGCAGAGCTGGTTGGCTCAAACATTATCATTCATTGTTCATGCATCGTGTGGCATCATGTATGCAAATTATTAACTTCCATTGGAAGGAGCTGAGATATGCTAAAAAAGAGGAAATATCATGTTCTTTGCAATGAGCTTTTTTGTTATCAAAATATGCGTCTAAGTGCCCATCATGAAGGGTGGAATTCACCACCACCGAAGATAGTTTTGAACAAAATGTTATGTGATTTCAGTAAGAAATTAGAAATAGGTTTTGGAGCTAAAAATATCAAGAGAGATGGGATCAGATTATTTAATTTGATGATAGGTGACATATTGGTTCGCACTGCCGCCTCACAGCGCCAGGGAGCCTGTTCAATTCAGGCTTTGGGTGACTCTCTGTGTGTAGTTTGCACTTTCTACTCATTTCTGCATGGGATTCCTCTGGGTGCTGTTGTTTCCTCACACAGTCAAAAGATATGCGGGGTTGAAGAATCGGCCATGCTAAATTGCCACTTGGTGTCTCACAGTATGTAGGTTGGAGGGATCAGCATCGGCACATGTGTGCATTACCGGAGTGGGGTAGGGAAATTAACTGGGTAAGTATTTTTTTCAGAGAGTCAGAGCAGATTCCAGGTCCAAATGACCTCCTTCTGCACCGTCGAGATTCTATGGTTCCATAATCAGCCATGGTAATAACAAATGCAGGAGGAAGATCAAATGACCGAATGGCCTGTTCCTGCCTCTATTTTCTGAGTACATTTCTACGGAATGCTAACTTCTACCCCGTTTCTCAAGTCCTTATCGTCATAAATTGTCTGCTCTGTGACCTAATGCTTACACACAAGGAAGTGCTTTCCTTTGTTCCAGCTTAAGATTTATTGCCAATTGCACCAGCCTAATATGAGCACCGCTTGCGGCTAACGAATTTGCATGTAGTGTGTTTATTAGCACTTACAATGCCAGCTTTGTAAAGTGTGAGGTTATTATTCTTCTCAGCGACCGAGCATATTGGACTCTTCATCACTGAGAATCAGATGGGGGTTGTAAAAGCCACACGTTCAACAAGACATACAAACAAGAGTGAGTCGTACAGAGTTCACAGAAATATAGGGAGCATATCAGGCAGAGCAGTCAATTGTGCCTCTCCAGTTTTCTGTTGCATTGGTTTATTGTTACCTTGACAACATAGGCCCACATTTAAACATGATCCTGATAAACTTTGTCTAAGACGGTGTTTATGTCATCAACTTAGGTTTCGAAATTCCAATTCCCAATCGATATGCAGAGTAAAGTATCCCATGATCACATATGTTCCTTTAGCATCTCTGATTTCCTGCCTAATGTTTTTTTTTCAACATTGCAACGACAGTTTGGTGGTCTTTATAGCAACCCCAGGAATGACTTTTGTCACTGTTGTTTCATAACTCGACCCACATAGGTTCCACATAATCGAATCTAATACCTTTCCTCATTAACGTATCAAAATCATCTTTGATCAAAAATATAACTCCACCACCTTTTCCTGTCTGTCCTCCCGAACCATTGAATGCCCCTCAATGTTTAGTTCCCATCCTTGTTGTGAGGGAAGGAATTGCCAGAATCTGTCCCAGCGGCAGTGAATGAAATGACAAGTCAATTCGAAGGCAGGATTGTGTGTGGGCTGCACAGGAATTTTCCGTTAATTGTGTTAGCCTGAGTCTGCACCCTCCTTCATCAATGTGCTGGAGTTCACGGGTTTGGAATGTGATCTTGAAGGAGGCCTGGCGAGTTTAATTTTAATGAACAGTTCATTTTTTCAAAATACTTCATGAATCCCTCCTTCATTAGAAATTTATGGTCAAATGTCATTGACACAGGTTTTCTTTTTTATCAAATCATTTTTGTAAATGTGGATTCTGAAACATCTTAATATATTGGGCCAGTGGGCTGACGAATGGCAGATAGTGATTAATTTAGATGAATGCGAGGTGATGCATTTTGGTAATTCGAACCAGGGCAGGACTTACTCAGTTAATGATAGGGCGTTGGGGAGAGTTACAGAACGAAAAGATCTAGGGGACATGTTCATAGCTCCATGAAAGTGGAGTCACACGTGGACAGAGTGGTGAAGAAGTCAATCGGCATGCTTGGCTTCGTTGGTCAGAACATTGAATATATGAGTTGCTGAAGTTGTGCAAGACATTGGTAATGCCGTTGAACATTGTGTAGAATTCTGGTCACCCTGTTATAGAGAGCATATTATTAAGCCAGAAAGAGTGCAGAATTTGGATGCTACCGGGAAATGGTGGTTTGAGCAATGAGGAGAGTCTGAATAGACTGGGACTTATTTCTCTGGAGCACAGGAGGCTTAGGGGTGATCTTATAGCGGTCTATAAAATAATGAGGGACATAGATCAGCTGGATAGTTAATATCTTAGCCTAAAACTAAAGGGCATAGGTTTAAGGGGAGAGATACAAAAGGGTCCAGAGGGGCAACGTTTTCACATGGAAGGTGGTGTCTGTCTGGAACCAGCTGTCAGTGGTAATAGTAGAGGCGGGTACAATTTTATCTTTTAAAAATCGTTCAGGCAGTTACATGGCTGGCTATAGAGGGAAATGGGCCAAACGCGGGCAATTGAGACTAACATCGTGGTTAAAAAAAGGGTGGCATGGATCAGTTAAGCCGAAGGATTTGTTTCCATGTTGCAAACCTCTCTGACTATGACTCGAACCATGGTGACATTTGAAATCAAAAAACCTAGTTTGCTAGCACAGTGCCGTGTTGTAATTCCATGCTATTATTTAGTATGGAAAACGTGTTCTCCAGTTATCTTCATCAACGTCCCTCATTATCAAATTCAGTTAGACGATGTGAATGAGTGTTTAGCACTGCAGTTGGATAGTAAATTGCCCCATCTTGGGCTGTCCTTCAAATGCAGAACGATGTCTGTTGGGCGTGCCACTTCATTCCTTGCGTCTTGATTTGGATGACCGGGGCGATTTTCAATGCACAAATATTCGGGCAATTGGGACAGGAAGTCCCAGGTGTCCGTATGATGTGGAATCAGGATTTGCTGTCTTTCCTTCGCTTTTGTGCTCCGGCTCTGCCTCATCATTAACACACTGAGACACAAAATGTGATTCAGAATGACGGACGTGTGGTTAGCATGCAAAGTAATTATTGGAAGCTTTCTTCTCACTCAATACCATGCTACCATGTGCAAGGGAAAAGAGAGCTGTTTGTAATATGAGAACAAGTACAGCGAATACAGGCCCGATGGCCTGTTCCAGTGTTCAGTGTCTCTTCAGCAGTGTCGAAAATTACATCATTCAACCAATTTACAACCTGAACATTTAGTACCGAATTTAACAAAAAACAATCGACATGTAGCCTACCATTCCAAAACGACATAGCCAACAACTTACTGCCTGTTTATCTGTGATCATGTGACTTCTGACATTAAACTGAAAGGTCCTAATCTGATTTTAAAGCTTATTTCCACTCAGTAATGGCAACATATGGTCACCACATAATGGAACTTGATAGCATCTGCCCATTAATTCTCATCCTGCGACAATCTGGTGACACTTAGTATTGACCATGACACACGAACTATCCGATACATAATTGTGTGATTAGTCCATTTGGCAGCAAATTTTGAGGTGGCTCAACACCAAACATTATTCGTACATTAAAAATATCTATATCCAGATATTCCTAGTTGACACCCCCAATAGTTTTCCATTGACGTGTGTGTGATTGTGCGACTCCTGGCATTAACAGTGATAGAAACACATGTCATTTTAGAGTCATGTCACCGGGGAGCAACACACTCAGTTTTTTTAAAGACATGGCCAATAAATTATTGCATCATATTTCAGTCGCTATTTCAGTACTGAACCTCATACAACGTGTGACTCCCTCCATAATGACCTTCGAAACTTGAGGTGCTCCATTAGAACTGAGGCTCTGATACCACACGACAGGAACATCTCTTTCGTGCTGACATTTCTACTTTCACCAATTGATTTAAGGGAGCTAATTAAGCCAATGTTTCATTTTCCAGGGTCGGACGAGTGTCACTTGGGTTAAAATTCGTTGGGAATCATTCTCACTGCCCAGCGTTCTGTGTTGCGAGGCAACAGGAGAAAGGTACATCCGTGGTTTATATTAAATGAAATCCCATGACGTCAAGATGTGTATTGTTATTGTCTGGAGTTAACGACAGGGTGATTGTTGACTGATTTGCATTCATGTTTATTGCATAATGCCCACAATAAAGGTAGTCAATATGATTTTGTAAATGTATAAATGCTTTCACGGAGGCAATTTTCTTCAGAGTGACATGTGGCTGCCCGCATTCTATAAATTGAGTGCTCGGCTTCCTCCTATCATTCTCCCACTCGATTGTTTGGTTCAATAAAGTCACGTCTGTACGTCAGTACACTGCATTTCATAAGTCTCTGTATTAGCTTAAGATTAGCAATTCATAGCCTCGGGATGAAAACACTCGTCGACAATTTGGCGCTGCTGAGCAGGGTGACATCGCTGGCTTCAGGTAGCAGGACAAGACTCCGAAGTGGCGTGAGTATGCTTTCACATTGACCACCCCAATTAATTACAAGAGCCCCTGTGAGGCAGTCAGAACCATAAGTTGACTTATCTGAATCACTGCGAGGGGTTTTGGAGCACAGTGTGACTGTTAAGCGAAACCACACTGAAAGAGGGGTAGTGTGGACGCGCACACACCATCTGCCCTGAACAGCGGACTCAGAGAGACGCGCAGTCAGATAAGACTTGAGGAGTTGGAGGCGCTTCGTACAAAGGAACAGGAATGAGAAAGACCCTGGATCGCTTCAGCAGCGGAGCCAGAAAACAGAAACAGAACGCACCCGAGGAAAGTGTCCGAGAAAAGTGACACAGCCGCAACGGTAGCAGATTGAGGTCAGTGGCTCAATGGAGAGGTTAGCGCTGAGGGGTGCTCCGAAGTTAAAAAGAGAGTGCTAGAAAGAGAATGCGAGTGATCAGAGGAGGGGTCGGGGCAACGAGAGTCCAAGGTACAGCAAAGTAAAGTGAGTGAAAGTAAAGTTTTTAACTCGTCACAAGTAGGCTTACATTAATACTGCCATGACGTTACTGTGCATATCCGCTAGCCGCCACACTCCGGCGCCTGTTCAGTTACACCGAGTGCCAATTAATTGTGGGCGAATGCACTTAACCAGCATGTCTTTCGTGGACTTTGGTGGATTTAGAGCGTGGTTCAAGGAGTTAAAACACAGAGAGAGAGAGGGAGGGAGAGAGAGACAGAGAGAACAGAATTTGGACAGCTTTTGTCATCCGTTCTGCCCGTGACAAAAGAGTGCAGGTTGGAACGGTCAGAGCGCCCTCCTGTGGCCTCTTGTAGTAAAACAGACAATTATGATGCAAATATTTTTGATTTGATTTGTAGTTTCTTGAAGTCTGAGAATTGGGCAGGAACCGTACCAAGCTGTGGTACAACCATAAAGAATAGAGGGTGAGTGACTGGTGAAATTTCGATCTAATGCAGATAAAATCCCAGTGAGAAATGTCGTATAATACAACACTCTACAATCAGACAAAATCTTGTATTCCTCAATTTTGTGGAGCGATGAATGGCAAAATTCATTATTTAAAAAGGAGGATAAAAATTCCACACAGATTTGGGCTCTTTGTGTCTGCATTAGTTTAAAAGTGGCAAAACGTTGCATCTGACATGTGGTAAGAAGGTAAGAGAGTCTTCAGCAGGTTTGGTTGAGAATTGGGGGATTTAAACTTGATTGTAATAAATCTAGTTTTGGATTAATCTTAACAAAGTAATGAAAGGGATTACTGTTTGAATTAGTGATGACGTCCACGCCCATTTGTGAAAATGTACCACTGAAACAAGAAGACAGTGAACGCAATATGTCCTAGACAGAATGGATATTTGTGCTTTCAGATATTGTAGTAGCTTTTTACTATAGTAAAATTATTAGCTTATATCAAAATCTATCGGGGGGGGGGGGGGGGGGGGCGGGGGAGAGCATTTCGGCATTTAGCGAAGGGTTACATAAGATAGAATGGGAATGTGAGTTTAATGATTAACAGATTGTTAATAAGGAAGAGATGATGGAAACGACCCAGTGGAATAAAGCTTAATGGAAAAGAACAGGTGAGCAATGATCAGATGAGATGTGAGAAGTGAACAGGTTAATAAAAGAGACTTTTAAAGGGATTCTAAAAAGTAAAACGCAGTTTAGGTGATAGCTTTGGATGAAGGAGCAAGCTTTTCAAAAGAGATAAGATGGACACTAATGGACAGTTGGAAGCTGACAAAACTGTTTTCTGAGTTTGGAATCATTCTTAACAAATGATGTTATTTCTGAAAATGAACGAGCAACCAAAATAAGTTACTGCCCGGCATCAAATTAAAAGGTTTGATTTCTGTTTCAAAGATGTGGAAGTTGGTAAACAAAAGAATTCCAGAGGACCGCAAGAAGGTTATATTTTGTGGGCAAAGACCTCTGAGCGGGAAGTGCTAAGATAAATATTGGCGCCATTTAACTATTGCAGGAATTTTGTGAAAGATTATGCAGCACTTGTAAAACCCTTTCCAGATTTGATTAAAGGTGGAAGAGCCAGTGGTGCAAAGAATGGGATGCAAACGAGAAAGATAATTGTGCAACCTTTAGAAGCAGGGAAGTTAAAAGGAGTTTCTCATGGAAGACGTTCAAAGTGGGAGGCAAATATTTGGCCAAGACGATAAACATGTAGATATCAGCACGGATGTAAGGGAAAATCCTGCAGGAGGGATAACAGTGCGAGGAATGGAGTATGAAAGTATCGGGGAAGTGAGAGAGGGAACGATTGATCTGTATGTAGATTGAACAAGAAAGTGTGTCAATGCTGAACACCACACGACATGGGCAGTATGGAATGATGAAAGAACAGTGATTGCAGGAGAACAAATCCTCGGGAGTAATTCAGCATAAGTAGCAGAGTTATTAGCTTTAACCAATCTAATCAAGAATTTACTTCATGCAGCGCACAGTCCCTTTTAAACCACAGTAATAAAAGTACACACCCACATGAGGATTTCCACCAAGGCCCAAGAAAGAAACAGAGCAGATCAGGCAGCTAAACAACCTGTTAGAACAGAATTTGGAAGGAATTCAATCAGCAAGTCAGGCAGCAACACAAGCCAGGGGATTCACCGACATTGATGTGAAACAGATACAGGAACATGTGTCAAAGAAAGAGAAACAAGAATGGCAAAACAGGGAAGACAGAGGGGACAGGATGGCTTCTGGAGAAGGGAAGACAGAATGATAGCCCCAGAAGTAATGTGTTAGATATAATTGCAGGCATAACATTGATTTGCACACACGAGTACCGACCACCTGTACAATGATGAGGAGGTATGGCAAGATTGTCAATTGTGTCTGCAGTGCGGCCAAGTGGAATCAGGTCATCAATTCAAAGTCAAGATGGGTAATCAATCACGGCCTAGAATAACATGGGAAAATGTACAGATGGATATTACAGGGTCCTTACCCAGAGTCCAAGGGAAGACCTATTACCTGGTCATCATTGATCAGTTTACTCGTGGGTAGAAAGCTTCCCATGCAGAGTTCCTGTCCAAATAGTGGCTTTGATATTAGTAAATAAGGTAATAACCAGGTGGGACATGCTGTTTCAGTTAGATTCAGGTCAGGAAAACCACTTCACAGAGAAAGCTTTAAGGGAAGCCTGTAAAATATTGGGAAGAAAACAAAGGTTTCAGAGACAGTGCCACCCCAAGAGTTCAGGAACGGTAGAACAGATGAACAGGACATTGAAGAACAGTGCAGAAGGGAACCATTGGTTGCAGGCATTACCTATAATATTGTTATGACAGAGAGCGACTCTTTCAAACGGGCGGAGGTGAACTTGAAATCAGCCGAGGTACAGTGTTTCAGTTCATGAGAGGTTTAATTGTTCGCTTACATTCTCTTAAAAGACAAGCGGCTACCTTAGCACTGAGACCGGCTGAAACTAGCAGAAGAGCACGCCCCTAAGTTATCAACACCAGGGGATAAGGAAATGGTGAAACTGATGGCAGACAGGAAAGGGTTGGGAGTCAAGTGGGGAGGCTCTCATAATGTAATCACAGCAGGATAAACATGCGCCCTTATTGATTAGAAACCCAGGCCACGGTGGTGGCACTGGAGTCAGTTAAAACCATATCGCAATGAGTAATCCCAAAGTGGTAACTATCAGTATATCACCCGGGTGGATATGTAATCCTACTAAACAGGGGATAATAATGGCTCTCGTTGCAGCTTGAGAACTTCGCTGAACTAATTTGAATTTGTAGATTTGCAATTTGATTAAGTCGATTAATAGCGCAAAATGATCAGGGCGCATTAGAGGGGAAGAAATTAAAATGATTATTTTGATTTTAAAAAATGACGTACTGCTGCGAGGCATCAGCTTTATGTTTCACAAATCGAACCCAGGAACGCGTCCGAGAGTCAGGACAACGGAAGTGCACCCAACATTGATAACAAGAAGACCGCGTGATTCTAGTGCGTGATAGAATTGAGATTTGTTCGTTTAAAATTGACCAACGGTGGAAACTTGCGTAAAGGGAGTATGATGGCAATTGTTGCAGTGAATGCATGTGTTTCCATTTTTTTCTAGTAGTGTACATGCAGATATTGGCTCAAACGCAACCAGCATCCAAGATCATTCAATATCTTCTTCTGGAAACACAGGTTAATACTTATATTTGGCAAACACATACGGACCTTACATATTAGAATTTTCAAGTTAGGAGTTAAGGGAGTAGTTTCACAAAGTGAGGCTTGTGCAGGAATGCTAACTCTATGTTGGAGTGGACAACTGTTTATAATTTAATATGAGCAGCCGCTCCTCTAAATCTAGAGCAGCCAGTACCTACACCGAGAGAAATATATTGTGCAGGGAGGTACTGGGGAAAACCTAGGGATAAGCCAAAGTGATTATACACTAAACCGAAGGATTATGCTATGCCTGAGCTCAATCAGTAATGACCAGCCATGTTATATATCGTGTTGCTTCAGTGAACCATCATACCTATTCAACTCTAAATGGTACATTGGATTCATGGAGATAGAGCCTATGTTTGGCGCCCTGCTGGATGGAAGGGATCTTTTCACCTTGGAGAAACTTCTGTACATAAATAAACTTCATTGTCTGACAATAGGTCGGAGAGCTATGACAGAAGGAGAACGATTTTTGGCATAATGTTTCCCCAATATGGAGCGGTTAGAACAATGTGAGTGCTACATTGGGAACACGTTGCCAATATAGGCACTGCCCTCGTGAAAATCAATGGTGAGATTGTTGCCATGCATGCGGATTGGACTAGGATGGCATTGCGTTGCGTCTTGGCAGCAAGTGGGGGTGGGGGGGGGGTGGACATGTGCAGTAATTGGATCGGCATGTTGCACTTACATACCAGACAATTCCAGAAACGTAGCTAATCAGGTTGCAAACATCAAGAAGGAGATTGAGAAGCTCAAAGACCCTGAATCATTTAAGTTAGGTGTTTGGCTCTCAGGCTGGAAAGGCTCCCTGGAAACATTGACAGTGCAAGGGATTATATTATTTCCATTGTGATCCTAGTGTTAGCAGTAATTGTACATCTGATCAAATATGGATGTGCACGATTTTCGGAGCCCACAGGAGTACACCATCAGCGACGACAGATGGGTAAGGAAGAGGAAAATCCGAAAGTCGAAATACTCAGTCAGGTCTAAGATTAGTTACTTTGAAAAATCGATTTAGTGGCCTTAGTTAGTCCTTGGGCAATGGCCAAGAGGGGAAACTGATGTGGGGTGTGGGGTGGGAGGGGGGCGGGGGGGGGGGGGGTGGAGGTGCTATTAACTTGCTATTAGGCTAATAAAAATACATAATCATAGGTTTAGGAGCAGTAATGCAATATTGACTTAAGAGTGAATGATGTTGAACTATGAGAACGCAAGCAAGGGTTTTTGCTATCGAAGACAGCTCCATATGATTAACAAATATTTCAAATTTAAAACAATTATTTTAAAATTATAACATGGATGTGGTTTGCTTCCAGTGACATTTTGTGAAGCTTCCATCAATGATAAAATACAGCAGGCCCTGGTGGGAGAGGTATTAAGAAATAATAGTTCCACTGATGAGGAGTTATGTTATCAGCAGTGGTCAGGAACAAGATGGCTGACAATGCCAATATATAAATAGAGTTATACAGCTCCAAATTGATAACGGAGGTGGAAGGCAGGCATGAGGGATTTCAAAGGATCAGACGAGAGTCACCTGGGCTCAATTCGGTGGGAATTATCCTCCTGTTTCATGTCCAGCGTCTCATGTTGCGAGGCAAAAGGGGGAGGGTATTGTCCGTAATTAAGAACAAATGAAATCCCATTCGGTCATGAAGTGCATTGTTACTGGTTGCAGTTAATCCAGAACGATTATTGACAGATTCGTCTTAATATTTATTGGATTGTGTCCACCAGAAACGTGGGCAACATGATTTGGTAAATGCATAATTGCCTTCACGGGGGCACTGTTCTTCAGAGTGACATTGTGCTGCCGGCATTCTATACCTTGAGCTCTAGATCTCTTAAACCATTCGTCCATTCGATCGCTGGTTAAATAAAGTCACGTATAAAAAATCAGTACACAGCATTCTATGAGTCTCTGTATTAGATTTAGTAGCAATACATAGCCTCTCGAGGAAAATCCCCGCCTACAGACACAAGGACAGTGTTTTGTGAGCATACTTGTGTTTTATTTTCAGGTGCTGTATTCAGGTTTAATTAGGGAGTGCCTTGTGGAAGACTGGCTCTTTCAGAGGCTGAGAATTCCTGGGTGCGGAGGGAGTCACGCAGTGTGGTTTACAAGGTGCAATTAAAACAAAGCTTTTGGAATTGGCAAAACTGTTGCAATTGCCATTAACTGACAGTGTAAGGAAAGGGGAGATAATTGTGGCGACAGCGCAGCATTTAAAATTGGCAGAAAAAGCAACCAGAATCTTTGGAAATGATTTGAATTCAATTAACAATTGAACAACTTGAACAGGAAATCCGTTTGAATCCGTTTGATTTGCAACAAGAGAAAGAAATGAGGCTGCTTGAAATACAGATCAGGGAAGAAGATAAAAAAATGATTGACTTAGCAGAAGAAGAAGAAAAGGAGAGCGAATGTGAATTTCGGAAACAGGACGTCAACATTGAGCGTCAGATAAATTGGTGGAAGTACAGTGAAAAGTACAGGTTGGATGCAATGAGGAACTCAGTGAAATGGAGCAAAACCGTCGCAGTCAAAGGCTTGGTGGGGATCTATTCAAATATGTTCAAGCCTCTCCAAGGTTTGATGAGAAGGCTTTCGAAGTCTTTTTCATTTATTTTGAGCAAGTGGCTGAACAACTGAAATAGCCACAGATCACATGGGTATTACAGATTCAAACAAAGCTGGTAGGTAGAGCTCGTGAAGTGTCTGCATTACTATCAGGGGAGATTTTTGGGAATTATGATATGTTTTTTAAAAAACTATTTTAGTTGGATTTGAACTCGTGCCAGAAGACTACGGTTTAGCAATCTAAGGAAAGAACCTGGCCAAATGTATATAGAATATGAAATAATTAAATAGAGTAATTTTGATAGGTGGATAAGATGTTTGAAATTGGACCGGACGCATGAAGCTCTTATTGAAATGATTATTTTGGAGGAGTTGAAAAATGCACTTCCTGATGTCGAGGGAACTCATGTAGAATTTTAGAGGATTAAAACTGCGAAGTTAGCAGCAGAAATATCAGACGATTATGAATTAGTTCTTAAATCAAAGTTTGGTTTCCGACATCAGTTTCAGCCAAAGAGGAAGATAAATTGGGGAGAAGAGAAATACTTAGGTGGTAAAGGTAAAGAACGTCTTGTGGGAGAATAAAAACAGTGTACCTCACGTGAAAATGGAAACACAGGAGGGTGGAAGAGAAATGAAAAGCCTTTGACGTTTTCACTGCAATAAATTAGGCCATGCAAAGTCGAAGTGTTGGTGGTTTAAGAAATGTACTGGGAAGACTGACGTGACAAAACGGAGAAGCCAGTGAAGTTTGTTAAAGTAGCAAAGGATAGACCAATTGAAGCGAAAGATATGCAGAAAAATCCTCAGCATGTTCAGAAGTTGACTGATCAGAAGGTGCCAGATTTCTTTAAATAAATTAATTGTGTGGATAAAGTTTACTCATGTGTACCAAGGGAATAGGTAAAGAAGTTAAAATTTTAAGAGAAATGGGAGGAATTCAATCTTTCTTGATATGAGCTGAGGAGTTATGTAGTTTGGAAGCAGTATTTTCAGAAATTGTAGTAAAATCTGCACTTCAGGGTCAGAAGAGTAGTGTTCCATTATATAAGGTGAGGTTGGAGTGTCCAGTGAAGAGTTATGACAGTGACTGAAACCGGGAATCGAACCAGAGTCCCGGGCACTCTGAGACAACAGTGCTAATCACTATGCCACCGTGCCGCCCAAATGATACTTTGAATTCCTTGTGTCGTCTTACTGCATTGAACATAACTTTTCATTATTCAAGAAGTTAGATTTTGACGCACTGCCACTTAAACAGAACATTTTACAACAAGGCAACTGACTTGTTTCCTGTAACATCACTGCTGCTGCCGACCACATCCCAACCCCCACCCCACATACACAAAAACACACACAAACACGCACTCACGCACACAAACATTCAGATATCAGCATGGTCATATAATTTCCAAGACCTTTTTCGATTGAGTTAGGCTTATTTAATATTTCGTTATCAGAGGATCCTGATTAATTTTGTTTGGAGCTAGAACGTGGGTGCACCAAATATTTGCTTCTGTAACACTTAATCCCAAAATGTAAAATTGCAGCGTTACATACTGCATAGTTTTTTGTGCCACCTATGAACACATGCATCAAATTACTGATTGTAATAATTGGTTGCATCATTGCAATGACAACATTATCGACATTTAATGATCCAGACGTCTCCCTTTCGCTTGATGTGCAATCCCAGAAGAACAATTACTGTCCATACTCATTTCAATTTTATTTCGATTGGAAACTGAGCCGGTCTTATCTTTTCTCTCCCTCATGTAAATTTGGCTGAGTCGGTCACGTTTCTCAATTGAACTTGCAAAAGAGGTTTTGTTATTTCTATACCTGCTGGAAACAATATAAACTGTGAGAGATGAATTCTGATGGCATATTTGATGCTTTGAGCAACTTTAGGTACTGATTTCAGAACGTTATCATAGAAAATGTGCAATTTATTTACGTATCTCAAAATTAAAAATTCAAAGTGGTTAACTGAACTTGTTTGTTCACTGACTGTAATTAATGTCTGTCTCCCTGGACAGAGTCACTGGAGGGTTCCCTCATCCATTAATACAAGACTGCAGATAATCTGCGATCCTAGAGTCTGAGTGTTTTGGTCATTCTGGACAGCAGCTCAAAGGTGAGACAAGGGGATCAACGGGTTTATGATATTCGCTGTAATCCTGAAGATAGAAAAGACATACTATCCCACCTTGGCTGTTGTCGGGATCTCTGGTATGTTCTTGTATCCTTCTAATCACTGCTTCAGTGATTAAATGTACGCCCCTGTTTATTTCCATGATACAGTCACATTCACAAATTCATCTTTTGCTTTTGTGCTGCTGTGTGACAGGCAATCTTTTGGGGTTGTGACATGTCATTTTCTCATATTCCGCCTGCATTTTCTTTGATTTGAACCATGAAAAGCTCCTCCACCATTGATTTATCTCGGAGCAAAACTTTCAAATTTAGATTAAAAACTTTATGTGCTCCCAAAATATGGGATATGACTGGATGTTAACCCATATAACAACGTGCATGGATTGTACTTGTTATGAACAATCATGCAGTCCGAAATTTGAGAGAATTAGATAATAGGACATATCGTCGGGTATGTTAACCCATCTGGCCAAAATATATAGTGAATGCATAACGTTTTGTATTCTGATGCAGTTCTATTCAGCACCCTGCCATTATACCATCCCTTGCTCCATGTGAACCATATTTCTTTGGCTGCGTGGACAAATAATAGCGTACATGATCAATCAGTAACATCTATGGGCAACCATATACCTGGAATTTATTTCTTCTCTTTTCGCTTAAAAAACGGTATTGTGACTAAAAGCCCGAAGTGTACATCAGCAAATTGCCTGTGGCAGATCTGTCACAGCCACATTTAGCACCGTGTAGCCGATTATCCTGATGGTCACTTGAGTTGGTATACAATAGTGAGATCAGCTGTTGATTAGAATTCACGACATCAGTTCAAAGTTCAAAAGCAGTTGCAACATTGAAAATTCTATCTCATTTAGTTGTGCTGCAAAGGTTAATCAAACCTCAGAACATCTGTAATAACCAATGTTAGACTAATTTTCGTTGAGTTGATTTCCCAATTCAATTTTCACAGAATGCTACCCCTTCGGTGGTTCTGGTCGATCCTCGTATGCCAATAAATTGTTTTGTCCAGCTATCACATCATATCATGCCACATGTGTCATGCACATGTGGCAAGAACAATAATTTGGAGAATGGCAGCAATTGAGAAGTGAGCTCCCTGAATTTCTAAGCAGTTCCGGGGTTGAATTTAGTACAGATAAACTGCAATATTTTGGAATACGTCTGCAGAAAGCAAGAATTGATTTAATTCGAGGTGAGGTGAGAGTTGCAGCCCTTGACATCAAAGCCACATTTAACCGAGTGTGGCATCAAGGAGCCTGAGCGAAACTGGAATCAATGGGTATCAGGGGGCAAAGTCTCCGCTGGTTGGAGTCACACAAGGTACATAGGATGATGGTTGCGGCTGTGGAGGGTCAGTCATCTCAGATCCAGGACACTTCTGCAGGAGTCCCTCAGGGCAGTGTCCTAGGCCCAACAACCTTCAGCTGCTTCATCAATGACCTTCCCTCCGTCATGAGGTTAGATTTGGGCATGTTCGCCGATGATTGCATCATGTTCAGCACCATTCGGAACTCCTCAGATACGGAAGCAGTCCATGTTCAAATGCCACAAGATATGGACAATATCCAGGCATGGGCTGACAATTAGCAAGTAATATTCGCGCCACGCAAATGCTATGCAATGAACCAATCACCACCCTGACTTGGAAATATATCGTCGTTCCTTCACAGTCATTTGGTCAAAATCCTGGAAGTCCCTTCCTAACATGTGGGTCAACCCGCGGAACATGGACTGCAGCGATTCAAGAAGGCGGCTCACCACCACCTTCAAATGGGCAACTGGGGATGGATAATAAATGCTGGCGAGCCAGCGACGCCCATGTACCACGAATTAATTTAAAATGTTTGCGACAAGGCATGTAGTGGCAGAGTCACCCGGAGTTTAATGTGCATTGATGCTTGAAAATAGTGGGGCATATTGGAAGAAGAAGTAGCAAATTATACAGCGTATTCAGCTTCCCAGAAAGAGTAATTAATGCAAGAAAGAGGGTGTACCTTGTGAAGCTATCGTCAGCCAGTTTTGGCTCATTCTATCCTGTTGGAATCACCAAACTTTGGAAAGGATATAAGCGTCCTTGAAGTGTGTGGAGGAGATTTATTGCAATTATCTTATTTATTTTTATTTGGCCGCAAGTTCAGAAAAATAGGAAAACAAGCGGGGCGTTTTGTCCATGGGATATTGTGGAGAAAGAGGGGGTCAGTTATCACGACAAACTTATTTAAAATTGCCTGCAAATTTTTGCCTGTCAGCGATGATTGAAGCAGAAAACACCAATTATTTGAAAACTAACTTTGAATGGGAAATTGAGTGGAATATATGTGCTGGGCTACGGTGCACACCAGAGGAATTTGTTTCAATAGGCTGTTGCACAAAAAAAAAGGAAAAATTCTATGGTCCCCATTGATGTAATAATGGACTATAATTTTGGAAGCTTTTAACACAGTTGATTGGCATTACTTGTTGCTATCGAGAAAATGTGATATTCATTACTTATGGAACATATGAAGAAGTATAATATTACAATACCATATGTTTTATGCTTTCCTCTATTTTGGCCAATGACCGAATTACTTTCAGCACAATATTCACAGGTCCGTCCAGAATATAAGTTTGATTCAAAGTACAAAGAACAAAGATCAATACAGCACAGGAACAGGCCCTTCGGCCCTCCAAGCCCGCGCCGCTCCGCGGTCAAGGATTGAATCCTGAATCCAGGATCCCCGCCCAATTTTCCAGCTTTTTTTACATCCTAATATCCTATCCACCGAGCTGTCCCTCACAGCTACGATGCTTTGTTCATCACAACCTATTAACTCACCCCCACCCCCCCGCCCCCCCATTCCAGATCTTGTGATCTCCAGGGAGAGGCGAAAACCCAGAGTGAAAACCCCAGGGCCAAAATGGGGAAACAAAAATCTGGGAAATTCCTCTCCGATCCCCTGTGGCGATCGAAACGAGTCCAGGAGATCACACTGGCCCTGATCAGAAAATGCTTCCCAACCCAATTCATTCCCACTTCTGCTTTACGAACACCATCTGAATTCCCTGCCCCCGAGACAGGTTCCCAACTATCCGCAGTCTCGCTCTGCACTGGCACCAGCAAGATGATCATAGAATGAAGCCTTGAAACGAGAAACAAAGAACAATTAGCCCGCGCCGCTCCCTGGTCCAAACTGGACCACTCTTTTGTATCCCTCCATTCCCACTCCGTTCATATAGCTATCTAGATAAGTCTTAAACGTTCCCAGTGTGTCCGCCTCCACCACCTTGCCCGGCAACACATTCCAGGCCTCCACGACACTCTGTGTAAAATATGTCCTTCTGATATCTGTGTTAAACCTCCCCCCCTTCACCTTGAACCTATGACCCCTCGTGAACGTCACCACCGACCCGGGGAAAAGCTTCCCACCGTTCACCCTATCTATGCCTTTCATAATTTTATACACCTCTATTAAGTCTCCCCTCATCCTCCGTCTTTCCAAGGAGAACAAACGCATTTTCCCCAATCTCTCCTCAGAACCAAGCCCCTCCATACCAGGCAACATCCTGGTAAACCTCCTCTGTACTCTCTCCAAAGCCTCCACGTCCTTCTGGTAGTGTGGCGACCAGAACTGGACGCAGTATTCCAAATGCGGCCGAACCAACGTTCTAGACATCTGCAACATCAGACCCCAACTTTTATACTCTATGCCCCGTCCTATAAAGGCAAGCATGCCATATGCCTTCTTCACCACCTTCTCCACCTGTGACGTCACCTTCAAAGATCTGTGGACTTGCACACCCAGGTCCCTCTGCGTCTCTACACCCTTTATGGTTCTTCCATTTATCGTGTAGCTCCTCCCTACATTATTCCCACCAAAATGCATCACTTCGCATTTATCAGGATTGAACTCCATCTGCCATTTCTTTGCCCAAATTTCCAGCCTTTCTATATCCTTCTGTAGCCTCTGACAATGTTCCTCACTATCTGCAAGTCCTGCCAGTTTTGTGTCGTCCGCAAACTTACTGATCACCCCAGTTACTCCTTCTTCCAGATCATTTATATAAATCACAAACAGCAGAGGTCCCAATACAGAGCCCTGCGGAACACCACTAGTCACAGGTCTTCAGCCGGAAAAAGACCCTTCCACGACCACCCTCTGTCTTCTATGACCAAGCCAGTTCTCCACCCATCTAGCCACCTCCCCCTTTATCCCATGAGATCCAACCTTTTTCACTAGCCTACCAAAGAACAAAGAACAATACAGCACAGGAACAGGCCCTTCGGCCCTCCAAGCCCGCGCCGCTCCCCGGTCCAGGATTGAATCCTGAATCCAGGATCCCCGCCCAATTTTCCAGCCTGTCTACATACCAATATCCTATCCACCGAGCTGTCCCTCACAGCTACGATGCTTTGTTCATTACAACCTATTAACTTACCCCCACCCCCCCATTCCAGACCATGTGATCTCCAGGGAGAGGCGAAAACCCAGAGTGAAAAACCCCAGGGCCAATATGGGGAAAAAAAAATCTGGGAAATTCCTCTCCGACCCCCTGAGGCGATCGAAACGAGTCCAGGAGATCACAATGGCCCCGATCGGAAAATGCTTCCCAACCCTAGTCATTTCCACTTCCACGAACACCATATGAATCCCCTGCCCCCGAGACAGGTTCCCAACTATCCGCAGTCTCACTCTGTACTGGCACCAGCAAGATGATCGTAGAATGAAGCCTTGAAACGAGAAACCAGGAACAATTAGCCCGCGCCGCTCCCTGGTCCAAACTAGATCACTCTTTTGTATCCCTCCATTCCCACTCCGTTCATATAGCTGTCGAGATAAGTCTTAAACGTTCCCAGTGTGTCCGCCTCCACCACCTTGCCCGGCAACACATTCCAGGCCCCCACGACCCTCTGTGTGAAATATGTCCTTCTGATATCTGTGTTAAACCTCCCCCCCTTCACCTTGAACCTATGACCCCTCGTGAACGTCACCACCGACCCGGGGAAAAGATTCCCACCGTTCACCCTATCTATGCCTTTCATAATTTTATACACCTCTATTAAGTCTCCCCTCATCCTCCGTCTTTCCAAGGAGAACAACCCCAGTTTCCCCATTCTCTCCTCATAACCAAGCCCCTCCATACCAGGCAACATCCTGGTAAACCTCCTCTGTACTCTCTCCAAAGCCTCGACGTCCTTCTGGTAGTGTGGCGACCAGAACTGGACGCAGTATTCCAAATGCGGCCGAACCAACGTTCTATACATCTGCAACATCAGACCCCAACTTTTATACTCTATGCCCCGTCCTATAAAGGCAAGCATGCCATATGCCTTCTTCACCACCTTCTCCACCTGTGACGTCACCTTCAAAGATCTGTGGACTTGCACACCCAGGTCCCTCTGCGTCTCTACACCCTTTATGGTTCTTCCATTTATCGTGTAGCTCCTCCCTACATTATTCCCACCAAAATGCATCACTTCGCATTTATCAGGATTGAACTCCATCTGCCATTTCCTTGCCCAAATTTCCAGCCTATCTATATCCTTCTGTAGCCTCTGACAATGTTCCTCACTATCTGCAAGTCCTGCCAGTTTTGTGTCGTCCGCAAACTTACTGATCACCCCAATTACTCCTTCTTCCAGATCATTTATATAAATCACAAACAGCAGAGGTCCCAATACAGAGCCCTGCGGTACACCACTAGTCACAGGCCTCCAGCCGGAAAAAGACCCTTCCACTACCACCCTCTGTCTTCTATGACCAAGCCAGTTCTCCACCCATCTAGCCACCTCCCCCTTTATCCCATGGGATCCAACCTTTTTCACTAGCCTACCATGAGGGACTTTGTCAAACGCTTTACTAAAGTCCATATAGACAACATCCACGGCCCTTCCTTCGTCAACCATTCTGGTCACTTCTTCAAAAAACACCACCAGGTTCGTGAGGCATGACCTCCCTCTCACAAAACCATGCTGACTATCGTTAATGAGTTTATTCCTTTCTAAATGCGCATACATCCTATCTCTAAGAATCTTCTCCAACAACTTCCCCACCACGGACGTCAAGCTCACCGGCCTATAATTACCCGGGTTATCCTTCCTACCCTTCTTAAATAACGGGACCACATTGGCTATCCTCCAATCCTCTGGGACCTCACCTGTGTCCAGTGACGAGACAAAGATTTGCGTCAGAGGCACAACGATTTCACCTCTCGTCTCCCTGAGCAGCCTTGGATAGATTCCATCAAGCCCTGGGGATTTGTCAGTCTTTATATTCTCTAACAAACCTAACACTTCCATTTTGTAATGGAGATTTTCTCCAACGGTTCAACACTCCCCTCCGAGACACTCCCAGTCAACACATTCCTCTCCTTAGTGAATACCGACGCAAAGTATTCATTTAGGATCCCCCCTACTTCTGTGGGCTCCAAGAATAAGTCCCCACTTTTGTCCCTGAGAGGTCCGATTTTTTCCCTAACAACCCTTTTGTTCCTAACGTATGAATAAAATGCCTTGGGATTCTCCTTAATCCTGTCTGCCAAGAACATTTCGTGACCCCTTTTTGCTCTTCTAATTCCCCGTTTGAGTACTTTCCTACTTTCTTTGTACTCCTCCAGTGATCCCTCCGTTTTTAGCTGCTTGGACCTAACATACGCCTCTCTTTTCTTTTTGACCAGTCCCTCAATTTCCCTGGTTATCCACGGTTCTCTAATCCTACCCTTCCTATCCTTCTTTTTTACAGGCACATGCTTGTCCTGTAGCCCTAACAACTGTTCCTTAAAAGACTGCCACATACCAGATGTGGATTTACCCTCAAACAGCCTCTCCCAATCAAGAGCTGGCAATTTCTGCCTGATCCCACTAAAGTTAGCCTTCCCCCAATCCAACACCTTACCCTTGGGACACCACTCATCCTTTTCCATCACTATCCTAAAGCTAACAGAATTGTGGTCACTATTTGCCACATGTTCCCCTACCAGAACTTTGAAGACCTGACCCGGCTCATTCCCCAGTACAGGTCCAGTATAGCCCCCTCTCTAGTCGGGCTGTCTACATATTGTTCCAACGAACCCTCCTGTACACATTTTACAAATTCCTCCCCATCCAGAGTCCCTGCCCTCAGCGATTTCCAGTCTATACCAGGGAAATTGAAGTCTCCCACTACAACAACCCTATTTTTCCTACACCTATCCAGTATCTCCTGACATATCCATTCTTCCACTTTCCTTGGGCTGTTGGGGGGCCTGTAGTCCACCCCCAACATAGTGACTGTGCCTTTTCTGTTTCTAAGTATTATAAATGTTCACTTCAACTCTTGGTTCAGTGCAAACCGACGGCTGCATTGCTTAAGGTAAGGCACTCTACAAGAAAAAGAGGTACTGATCAGCAATTAGAAATGATCGAAATATTGACATGCCTTCAAATTGCATATTAAGATCCTGACCGTAATTTTATATTAATAAAAACAATCCTACAATTAACATTGATTGTATAAGTGAATAAATGAGTAGGCCTGTTTGGGTAAGCCTTCTAAAATTAATTGCGCTTAATAAACAATTGGATAATTTATAATAACATTTCATGAAGTTTTGCAAATAATGCATCTGTTTTTTGTAAACAAAGGAGGAAATGTGTGGAATGAAGACCCATTTTCAGATTTGTAGGCGAGATATGTGTCGTCTCATACAGAGAATTCTATTGCAATTGCGTTGTGGAAAATTTTGGAAAGTAGAAACATGCAGGCCACAAATTAGAAACAAAAAAGTGAATCTGTGATTAAAACAAATCAGGAATCCAATTGTAGAATGTATGGGCCGAGATTTTTATTTGCATGAAGAAATTAGGAGGTTATTAAAGAATACGTATAATCATACAATCCCTAAAGTGCAGAAGGAGACCAAGCGGGCAATCAAGCTTTCACCGACAAAAATACTACGCAGAATTTATCAACACAACCCAACGTAGTGTAAGGAATTAAATATATGTATCCGGGCAGACAAGGAGATTTAAAGACGTCTAAAAATATGTAGTCCAGACCAAAGAGACAGATTCTCATGATAGTGCACAAATATTTGAGACTTAGATGCGAAACTATTTCTTCACACAATTGTGCTGAACCTTTTCCAACAATCCCCTGGACGTGTAGGTACATTTTGGCAAGGTGTAAACATAACAGCTTTGTTGTAGTGGGAGATTTTAACATGATTGGGATTCACTTAATGTTTTGGGCGTGGATTCGACAGATTTTTGCTAGGAGCATTCAAGAGGGCGAATTGAAACAGTGTGTAGATTGTTCAACTGAGGATGGGGCCGTACTGGACGTGGCATTCGGGAATGAGGCCGGCCAGATGGTCGACGTTTGAATAGGGGAGCAGTTCAGGAACACTGATCACAAATCACTGAGCATTAACGTACTGATGGATAAAAAAAGAGGCAGACAAAAGGCAGGTAACTATAAGCCGGTTAGCTTAATTTCTGTAGTAGGGAAAATGCTTGAATCTGTCATCAAGGAAGAAACAGCGAGACATCTGGATGTAATTTGTCCCATTGGAAAGACACAGCATGGGTTCATGAAGGGAAGATCATGTTTGAATAATTTGGTGGAATTCTTTGAGAATATTACATGTGCAGCAGACAATGAGGAACCTGTGGATGTGGTGTATCTGGATTTCCAGAAGGCATTTGACAAGGTGCCGCACCAAAGACTGCTATGTAAGAGAAAAGTGCACGGTGCTCCGGGTAATGTATTAGCATGGATAGAGGATTGGTTAACTAACAGAAGGCAAAGGGTGAGGGTAAATGGGTGTTTGTTTTCGTTGGCGATCAGTGACGAGTGGTATGGCTCAGGGATCTGTGTTGGGACCGAATTGTTCACGAATTACATCGATAACCTGAAGTTGGGGACCAAGTGCAGTGTGTCAAAATTCGCAGATGACACTGAGATGGGTGGCAAAGTGTCCAGAGGACACAGAAAATCTGCAAAGGGATATAGATAGTCTAATTGAGTGGGCGAGGATCTGAAGATGGAGTACAATGTTGGAAAATGTGAGGTCATCCATTTTGGTCGAAATAACAGCAAGATGGACTATTAATTAAATGGCAAAAAAATTGCAGCAAGCTGCTGTGCAGAGGGATCTGGGTGTCCTTGTGCAGGAAACTCAAGGAGTTGGTTTGCAGGTGCAGCAGGTCATTAAGAAGGCAAATGGAATTTTGTCCTTCATTGCAAGAAGGATGGAGTTTAAAAACAGCGAGGTTATGTTTCAGCTGTATAAGGTGCTGGTGTGGTCACACCTGGAGTACTGTGTACAGTTTTGGTCTCCTTCCTTGAGAAAGGATATACTGGCACTGGAGGGGGTGCAGAGGAGATTTACAAGGTTGATTCCGGAGTTGAGAGGGTTGGCTTAGACTGGGGCTATACTCATTGTAATTCAGAAGAATGGGGGGAGATCATATAGAAACATAGAAGATTATGAAGGGAATAGATAAATAGAAGCAGGGAAGTTGTTTCCACTGGCTGGTTAAACTACAACTACGGGGCATAACCTCAAAATAAGGGGGAGCAGATTTAGGACTGAGTTGAGGAGGAACTTCTTCACACAAAGGGTTGTGAATCTGTGGAATTCCCTGCCCAGTGTAGCAGTTGAGGCTACCTCATTGAATGTTTTTAAGGCAAGGATAAATAAATTTTTGAACAGTGAAGGAATTAAGGGTTATGGTGAGCGGGAGGGTAAGTGGAGCTGAGTCCACACAAAGATCAGCCATGATCTTATTGAGTGGCGGAGCAGGCTCGAGGAGGCAGCTGG
Source organism: Mustelus asterias (assembly GCF_964213995.1). Lineage (NCBI taxonomy): Eukaryota > Metazoa > Chordata > Chondrichthyes > Carcharhiniformes > Triakidae > Mustelus > Mustelus asterias. The sequence goes on along the minus strand of NW_027590310.1, from coordinate 405,255 downwards.
CCTACTCCTGCTCCTATCTCTTATGTTCTTACAAAGATATTTGCAGACCTCAAGTTAAGGTCCTAAGCTGGGGGAAGGCAATTTGCAACAATATTGTGCTGGAAGTGAAGAATGTAGATTGGGGTAGATGCTTGAGGGCAAATCAACATCTGGCATGCGCGAGTCTTTCAAGTGTGAGTTGATCGGGATTCAGCATATTCCTGTAATGATGAAGGATAATTATGGCAAGTTTTGGGAATCTTGGATAACGCGAGATATTGTCAGCCTCGTCAAAGATAAAAAGAAAGCATTTGTCAAAGCTAGGAGGTTGGGAATACACGAAGCAAGTGTGAAATACAAGGAAAGTAGAAGGAAACTTAAAAAAGGAGAAAAGAGGGCTAAAAGGGGTCACGAGAAGTCATTTGCCAGCAGGATTAAAGAAAATCCCAAGGTTTTTTATGCACATATAAATAGCAAGAGGGTAGTCAAGGAGAGAGTTAGCCCACTCAAGGGCAGGGGAGGGAATCTATGCGTGGAGCTAGAAGAAATGGATGATTTGTTAATTGAGTACTTTACGTCAGTATTCACCAAAGAGAAGGACTTGGTGGATGATGGGTCTGGGAAAGGGTGTGTCGACAGTTTGAGTCATGTTGAGATCACAAAGGAGGAGGCATTGTGGTTATTGAGAAACGTTAAGGGAGACAAGTCCCCAGGGCCTGATGGGATATACCACAGAATACTGAGAGAGGTAAGGGAGGAAATTGCTGGGGCCCTGGGAGAATTTGTTGTATCCTCACTGGCTGCAGGGGAGTTCCCAGTGGATTGGAGAATAGTCAATGTCGTTTTTTTGGGTAAGAAGTTTAGCAAGAATAATCCAGGTAATTGTAGGCTGGTGAGCCTTACGTCAGTGGTAGGGAAATTATTGGAGAGGATTCTTCGAGACAGGATTTACTCCCACTAGCAACTCGGTGGACGTATTAGTGAGAGGCAACATGGTTTTGGGAAGGGGAGGTAGTGCCTCACTACCTTGATCGAGTTTTTCGAGGAAGTGATGAAGATGATTGATGAGGGTAGGGCAATGCATGTTGTCTACAATGACTTCAGTAAGGCCTTTGGCAAGGTCCCTCTTGGCAGTCTGGCGAAGAAGTTGAATTCGCATGGGATGAGAGGTGGTCTGGCAAGATGGATACAGAACTTGCTCGGTCAAAGAAGGCAGAGGGTAGTAGTGGAAGGGTCCGTTTCTCAATGGAGAGCTGTGACAAGTGGCGTTCTTCAGGGCTCAGTGCTGGGGCCTTTGCCGTTTGTATTATGTATATAAATAGTTTAGAGGAAAATGTAACTGGTTTCAATGGTAAGTTTGCGGACGACACAAGGATTGTTTGGTTTGCAGACAGTGATGAGTACCATCACAGGATACAGCAGGACATAGATCGGTTGGAGACTTGGGCGGAGAGATGGCAGATGGAGTTTAATCTGGATAAATGTGCGATAACGCATTTTGGAAGGTCAAATACAGATAGGAAATACACAGTAAATGGCAGAACCCTTCAGAGTATTAAAAGGTAGAGGGATGTGGGTGTACAGGTACGCAGGTCACTGAAAGTGGCAACACAGCTGGAGAAGGTAGTCAAGAAGCCATATGGCATGCTTGCCTTCATCAGCCGGGGCATTGAGTTTAAAAATTGTCAAGTCATCTTGCACCTTTATAGAACCTTAGTTAGGCCACACTTGGAATATAGTGTTCAATTCTGGTCGCCACACTACCTGAAGGATGTGGACGCCTTGGAGAGGGTACAGACAATACTTACCAGGATTTTGTCTGGTATGGAGGGCATTAGCTAAGAGGAGAGGTTGGAGAAATTTTTATTGTTCTCACTGGAACGACGGATGTTGAGGGGCGATCTGACAGAAGTCTATGAGCGTATGAGGGGCATGATAGAGTGGATAGTCAGAAGGTTTTTCCCAGGGTGGAAGAGTCAATTACTAGGGTGCATAGGTTTAAGGTGCGAGGGGCAAGGTTTAAAAGAGATGTTCCACAGGAGCAGGCTGAGAGTAAGGGAGTGTGTTCCTGCATGTGATTTATTTATTTATTTTTCAGTTAAATTCGTGTTAAAAATCAGAGGGGTTTTTTGCAAAACGGGAAGCAGGCCCAGGAGAAGCCTGGGAAGGTTTAACAAGGGCTTAGCTTGGAGGTTTCAGCCTCATTGTTCCACAGGAGCAGGCTGAGAGTAAGAGAGTGTGTTCCTGCATGTGATTTATTTATTTATTTTTCAGTTAAATTTGTGTTAAAAATCAGAGATTTTTTTTGCAAAACAGGAAGTAGGCCCAGGAGAAGCCTGGGAAGGGTTTTGGAGGGTTTAAAAACAGGCCACAGCTTTGAGCGGGTAGCGTCGGGAGTGGGCAGTGGAGTGAGTGGGAAGTAGAGTGAGAGCTGACGGGCTTTGGCTCATCGGGCGTCGGCGTAAACAGGCAGAGGTGGGGTAGGTTTAGACAGTTTTTTCTTTCTGTGCCATTGGAAGAAAGGGGGAATTATGATTGTGTGGCCAGTTTGTTGTTCTCAGTGTCTTATGTGGGATGTCCTGGAATCAGCTAGCTTCCCGGACGTCCATATCTGCGCCAGGTGCATCAAGCTGCAGCTCTTAAGGGACCGCGTTGGGGAACTGGAACTGCAGCTCAATGACCTTCGTCCGGTGAGGGAGAATGAGGAGGTGATAGATAGGAGTTACAGGCAGGTGGTCACACCGGGACCACGAGGGACAGACAAGTGGGTCACGGTTAGGAAGGGAAAGGGGAAAGGTCAGGTACTAGCCTCAGTGGCTGTGCCCCTTAAAAATAAGTACTCCTGTTTAAGTACTGTTGGGGGAAGCAGCCTACCTGGGGGAAGCAACAGTGGCCGTGCCTCCGGCGCAGAGTCCGGCCCGGCAGCTCAGAAGGGGAGGGGAAGGGAGGATGAGCAAAGTGACCACAGCACCAAGGTACAGGGAGCCATCCAAGTGAGGGGAGAAGCAAAAAATGTCGTAGAATTTGGGGATAGTACACTTTTGGATGCTGTTGGGGGCGACGACTGAGCAGGGGTAACCATGGTGCACATGTCACTGGCTCAGAGTCTGTCCTTGTGGCTCAGAAGGGAAGTGGGGAGAGGAGTAGAGGAATGGTCATTGGGGACTCCATTAGTTAAAGGGACGGATGGGAGATTCTGCAGCAACGAGAGAGACTCGCGGTTGGTGTGTTGCCTCCCAGGAGCCAGAGTCCGCGATGTCTTGGATCGTGTTTTCGAAATCCTTAAGGGGGAGGAGGACCAGCCCCAAGTTGTGGTTCACATCGGCACTCAAGACATAGGTAGGAAAAGGGATGGGGATGTAAGGCTGAAATTCAGGGAGTTGGGGTGGAAGCTTAGGGCGAGAACAAACAAAGTTGTTATCTCTGGTTTGTTACCCATGCCACGTGATAGTGAGGAGAGGAATAGGGAGAGAGAGCAGTTGAACACGTGGTTACAGGGATGGTGCAGGAAGGAGGTATTCAGATACCTGGACAATTGGGGCTCTTTCTGGGGTCCATGGGACCTCTACAAACAGGATGGTCTGCACTTGAACCAGAGGGGTACCAATATCTTGGGGGGGGGGGGGGAATTTGCTAATGCTCTTCGGGAGGGTTTAAACTAATTGAGCATGGGGGTGGGTACTTGAATTGTAGCTCCGGTGTACAGGAGGTTGAGAGTAGTGAGGTCATGGATGAGGTTTCAGAGTCGCAGGAGTGTACTGGCAGGCAGGAAGGCGGTTTGAAGTGTGTATACTTCAACGCCAGGAGCATCCGGAATAAGGTGGATGAGCTTGCAGCATGGGTTGGTACCTGGGATTTCGATGTTGTGGCCATCTCGGAGACATAGATAGAGGAGGGACAGGAATGGTTGTTGCAGGTTCCGGGGTTTAGATGTTTCAGTAAGTGCAGGGAAGGTGGTAAAAGAGGGGGAGGTGTGGCATTGTTAGTCAAGGACAGCATTACGGTGGCAGAAAGGACATTTGATGAGGACTCGTCGACTGAGGTAGTTTTAGGCTGAGGTTAGAAACAGGAAAGGAGAGGTCACCATGTTGGGAGTTTTTTTATAGACCTCCGAAAAGTTCCAGAGATGTAGAGGAAAACGTTGCAAAGATGATTCTGGATCGGAGCGAAAGTAACAGGGTAGTTGTACTGGGGGACTTTAACTTTACAAATATTGACTGGAAAAGCTATAGTTCGAATACTTTAGAGGGGTCGGTTTTTGTCGAGTGTGTGCAGGAAGGCTTCCTGACGCAGTATGAGATAGACCAACAAGAGGCGAGGCCACATTGGATTTGGTACTGGGTAATGAACCAGGCCAGGTGTTAGATTTGGAGGTAGGTGAGCACTTTGGTGACAGTGAGGGCAATTCGATTACGTTTACTTTAGCAATGGAAAAGGATAGGTATATACCAAAGGGCAAGAGTTATAGCTGGGGGAAAGGAAATTATGATGCGATTAGGCGAGATTTGGCTGGCATAGGTTGGGGAAGGAAACTGCAGGGGTTGGGCACAATTGTAATGTGGAACTTGTTCAAGGAACATCTACTACGCGTCCTTGATAAATATGTACCTGTCAGGCAGGGAGGAAGCAGACGTGTGAGGGAACCGTGGTTTACTAAGGAGGTTGAATATCTTGTGAACAGGAAGGAGACTTATGTTAAGATGCGACCTGAAGGCTCAGTTAGGGCGCTTGAGAGTTACAAGTTAGCCAGGAAGGACCTAAAGAGAGAGTTAAGAAGAGCCAGGAGGGGACATGAGAAGTATTTGGCGGGTAGGATCAAGGAAAACCCTAAAGCTTTCTATAGGTATGTCAGGAGTAAAAGAATGACTAGGGTAAGATTAGCGCCAGTCAAGGACAGGAGTGGGAAGTTGTGCGTGGAGTCTGAAGAGATAGGAGAGGCACTAAATGAATATTTTTCGTCGGTATTCACACTGGAGAGGGACAGTGTTGTTGAGGGGAGTACTGAGATGCAGGCTGTTGGACTGGATGGGATTGATGTTCATAAGGAGGAGGTGTTAGCAATTTTGGACAGGGTAAAATAGAAATGTCCCCTGGGCCGGATGGGATTTATCCTAGGAATCTCTGGGAGGCTAGAGAGGAGATTGCAGAGCCTTTGGCTTTGATCTTTGTGTCGTCATTGTCTACAGGAACAGTGCCAGAAGACTGGAGAGTAGCAAATGTTGTCCCCTTGTTCAAGAAGGGGAGTAGGGACAACCCTGGTAATCATAGACCGGTGAGCCTTACTTCTGTTGTGGGCAAAGTATTGGAAAGGATAATAAGAGATAGGATTAATAATCACCTCGAAAGGAATAATTTGATTAGGGATAGACAACACGGTTTTGTGAAGGGTAGGTCGTGCCTCACAAACTTTATTCAGTTCTTTGCGAAGGTGACCAAAGAGGTGGATGAGGGTAAAGCGGTTGATGTGGTGTATATGGATTGCAGCAAAGCGTTTGATAAGTTTCCCCATGGTAAGCTTCTGCAGAAAATACGGACACATGGGATTGAGGGTGATTTAGTGGTTTGGATCAGGAATTGGCTAGCTGTAAGAAAACAAAGGGTGGTGGTTGATGGGAAATATTCATCCTGGAGTTCAGTTACTAGTGGTGTACCGCAAGGATCTGTTTGGGGCCACTGCTGTTTGTCATTTTTATTAATGACTTGGATGAGGACGTTGACGGATGGATTAGTAAATCTGCTGATGACACAAAAGTCGGTGGAGTTGTAGACAGTGCGGAGGGAAGTGGCTGGTTACAGAGGGATATAGATAAGCTGCAGAGCTGGGCTGAGAGGTGGCAAATGGAGTTTAATGCGGAAAAATGTGAGGTGATTCACTTTGGAAGAAGTAACAGGAATACAGAGTACTGGGCTAATGGTAAGATACTTGGTAGTGTGGATGAACAGAGGGATCTGGGTGTCCATGTGCATAGATCCCTGAAATTTGGCACCCAGGTTGATAGGGTTGTTAAGAAGGCGTATGGTTTGTTAGCTTTTATTGGTAGAGGGATTGAGTTTCGGAGCCAGGAGGTCATGATGCAACTGTAAAAAACTCTGGTGCAGCCGCATTTGGAGTATTGCGTACAGTTCTGGTCGCCGTATTAATAGGAAAGACGTGGAAGTGTTGGAAAGGGTGCAGAGGAGATTTACCAGGACTTTGCCTGGTATGGTGGGAAAATCGTATGAGGAAAGGCTGAGGGGCTTGAGGATGTTTTCGTTAGAGAGAAGAAGGTTAAGAGGTGAATTAATAGAGGCATACAAGATGATCAGAGGATTAGATAGGGTGGATAGTGAGAGCCTTTTTCCTAGGATGGTGTTGGCTAGCATGAGGGGACATAGCTTTAAATTGAGGGGTGAGAGATATAGGACAGATGTTAGAGGTAGGTTCTTTACTCAGAGAGTAGTAGGGGCGTGGAATGCCCTGGCTGCAGCAGTAGTGGACTCGTAAACTTTGAGAGCGTTCAAGTGGTTATTGGATAAACATATGGATGATATTGGAATAGTGTAGATTAGAGGGGCTTTAGATTGGTACCACTGGTCGGCGCAACATCGAGGGCCGAAGGGCCTGTACTGCGCTGTAATGTTCTATGTTCTATGTCCGAGGCAGATTTTTTACACAGAGAGTGGTGGGTGCCTGGAACTCATTGCCGGGGGAGGTAGTGGAAGCGGATACGGTAGTGAATTTTAAGGGGCGTCTTGACAAGTCCATGAATGAGATGGGAATAGAGGGATATTTTCCCCGGAAGCGTAGGGGGTTTTAGTTAAGTGGGGCAGCATGGTCGGAGCAGGCGTGGAGGTCTGAAGGGCCTGTTCCTGTGCTGTTATTTTCTTTGTTCTTTGTATGTTCTTTACCATCAAATGAATAGTTAACATTCACTTTTAGCAGGCAAGACTGTAATTCTCAAATAACCAATACTAACCAAGCAATCCACTTACGGGACGCCAACCTCCTCAGTTTGAAGTCTTATCTGTAAATCTACCCCCTCCCTCCCCCCTCACCCACGTTACTCTCAGTTAAAAGGGCTGATCACATTCTCAAGCGCAACTGGACTTTCACAAAAAATGGCTGGTCTTATGAGGGGCGTGCCGATGCCATGAAATAATATCCTGATAATAGTTGCTGTGTCATTTCCATGTTCTGTTCCATTCTCTGTCTACAGTTAATTTAATGGCGATTCTGGTCCTGCTCCGTGGAAAGTGTGGCCTCTCCAGCTGCACCACTCTCCACCTGCTGGCCATGGCAGCAGGGAATCCGATGCTCATCATCACGGATATCAAACTGAGGCTGTTCACTTTCTATTATTACCCACAGTGTTTCCTGGACTTGGCTCCTGTGTGCAGTGTTGTCAATGTCCTTCTCCATGCAGCCATAGACTGTTCTGTCTAGTTGACCACTTTGTTCAGATTTGATCGATTTGTCCCATTTGTTCCCAGAAGCTGAAAGCTAAATATTGTACAAATAAAACTGCAGCTAACGTTCTTGCAACAACAACGGTTCTGCTCTGTCTAAAAAATGTCCCCAGGTACTTTAGATATGAAGCGAGTAAAATGGTCAACAATGTATCATAGTACTGTTCCGTTAAGAGAACCTACCACACTGACCCGAGATGGCAGGTGTTCGCCAAGTTTTCAACAGTGCTAACTCCTTTTATCCCACTCGCAGCGATTCTGATCCTTAACGCTGATTTTCCGACACTTTTTAACGGCCAGCTCGCAGGTCACTGAAGGATCAGAACAAGGGAGAGAAACACAGTGACCCAGAGATGGAGAGTAGAATGAAGTATATTATTTTACTCTTCGCTATATCCAGCAACTTCATGATTCTGTGGTTATTGTATGTTTTATATATGCTTGATGTGCCAGAACACTTTTTCCATGGTAACGATTATATTTTTGAGGCAGTCGCCTATATGCTGCGGAATGATATGCTGCGGTAAGCTGCTGCACTAACAGCTTTATTTATGTGGTGACACAGCCGAAATTCAGAGCAGAGTTAAAGCGACTGCATAAATATCCGTTTGTAACGATTGCTCAGTACATTGATTGAATCAACAGTTGAAAGCAGCACAGATATCCACTGTGTAAGGGATAGGAATAAGGTGGCCCTGTGAGAAGCAATATGACAAATATGCAGCTAATAAGGAGCATGATGTGACCACGGGAGGAAGCGAACAGAAATTATCTGTACGATTGAACTGCCTTAGGAAGATGTGAACGGCGGTGGGAAAGTGAGAGAGTGGGAGAACCAGAGCTACACTGCTCAGAGTAGGTCAAACAGGGCGAGGAGAAGGCAGCGAAGGCCAAGAGGTGAACGTAACATAACCCAGCATAAAGGGATCAGTATCTCTGAAATTATTGATTTAAACAGTTCCTAAACATGACAACAATGAAAAAGGTGGTTGTTAATTAACGCTTTGGGGTATATCTGAGGGGGTGTGGGGGGGGGGGGGGAACGTAGCTCTCAGCATGTTGCTGCTTCTGGGATCTTGCTGTTTGTAGAGGACAAGTTTGTGGCTTCGTACATGACAGGCAATGTTGCAGAAACAGATGGGGGACAGCGAGAAGGATGGACAGAGAGAGAGAGAGAGGGAAATATATTTAAATAGTTGCAGGTTGTGGCTAGAGGCGGTATGAGAGACACAGGTTGTTAGTGAGGTGTGGAGGGCTCAATGAGAGACAGGGTCTCCATTTAATTCTGATGGGATTGGGATCTGGATTTCATGTCTCAGCCTCTCGCTGCCTGTCCCTCGATCCCTCTCTGTATAAATATTGTCCAAATTATAAAAATAAAAAACTCCACACTGCTGTTATGACGTTGCATATATACTTATAAGGGAAATAATGGTTAGAGCAATCTTGCTACCTCTTTAGACAGAAGGAGAGAGAGGGGAGTCTTTCATATAGAATCCTGCAGTTTAATGTATGCCTTCATAAAACTTACCAACTACAGTCGGGAAATAGGGAACCCAGAAGATGTAGCAGACCTGAACAGCAAAGACCTTCAGGCTTCTAACAAGTGCCTGGTTGTATGTATATCGTTTTGAGAATGACTGGAATCCATATGCCTTTGTTTTATTCATGAGGCTTGTGTTGTTCGGGCAGCATTCTATAGGGGAGTTTATTCAGTTTGTTAATTGTTTTATTAAGGTGTCACCATATTAAAAATAAAGACTTGTTAATTGTTCATGATAGTGAGTGTCCGATCCTGCTTTAATTTACCCCAACTAATAACTTCCTACTCCCTCACACACACTTACATTAGATTACGTGGCAAGACATCCATTGGTGAGGGTTCCAAAATCACGCAGAGGGAAAAATCACATCCACATCGTAACATTGCTGATGGCAGCTTCCAGGTATTCATGTGTACCTGTGATTTTATTTCAAAAAGGTGTTATGGTCTTTATGACGGACTTTTCCCCTTTCAGGGACTGAAGGGATGTGTCCAGCCTTGGGACAATGCCCACAGACACGTGTGTCTGTGTGTGTGTGTGTGTGTGTGTGTGAGAGAGAGAGAGACTCTGTGTGACTGTGTGACTGTGCGTGTTTCTGTGTCTGAGTGTGATTGTGTGTTTGACTGTGTGTGAGAGAGATAATGTGTATGTGTGTGACTCTGTGTGTGTGACTATGTGTATGCGTATGTGTATCCCTGTATATGTGTCTGAGTATTGTGTGTGTATGTGTATGTATTCGCCTGTGTGAGACTGTTTGTATGCCTGTGTGTGCATGTGAGATTGTGTGTGAGAGACTGTGTGTGTTACTCTGTGTGTGTGACTTTGTGTGTGAGCGTGTGTGCATCCATGTGCATGTGTCTGTGTGTTTGCGTGTGTACATGTATGTATTCCTGCGTGTGCGAGACTGTGTGTGTGCCTGTGTGAGTGTCTCTGTGTGTTAGTGCTTGACTGCGTGTGTGAGACTGTGTGTGTGTGTGTGTGTGTGTGTGCGCACATGTGTGAGTGAGTGAGTGTGTGTGTGTGTGTGTGTGGTGTGTGAGTGTGTGTGTGACTGCATGTGTATGTGAGGCAATGTGCGTTTTAGGCTGTATGTGTGTGTGTGTATGTCAGTGTGACTGCATATGTGTGTGTGTGTGTGTGTCTGTGTGTGGGGAGGGCCACGCGTGCATGCAGCTGTGTGTATGTGTCTTTGTGTCCCTGTGTGCATGGGTCAGTATGTGTGTGTGAACCCCAGTGTGTATGTCTCTGTGTGTGCTTGCATGTTTGTGTGCATATGTGTGTGTGTCTGGATGTGTGTGTCCGTGTGTGTCATTGTGTTTGAGTCTGTGTGCGCATGTGTGTGTGTGTTTCAGCTTGTTCGTGTACCTCTATGTGCGTGCGTATTACAATATGTACGTGTGTGTGTCAGTATGTGCGTGTGTCTGCGTGAGTGTGCATCTCTGTCTGTCTGCGTGTGTGTGCGTGTGCTTGTGTGTATGTGTTTGTCTGTGTTTATGTGAGTGTGAGGGGAGAGAGAGTCAGGGCAGAGACTCAGGAGAGAGATTGAGGGCAGAGAGTGAATGAGGGACAGTGTGAGCGGAGAGAGTGAGGGGAGAGTGAGGTGGAGAGAGAGAGAGAGCGAGGAATGAGAGAGAGAGTGAGGAAAGAGAGAAAGTAAGGCAGGCGAGAGAGTGAGGCAGCAGAGAGTGAGGGGAGAGAGTGAGTAGAGAGAGTGAAGGAAGTGAGTGAGGGAGATTGTGATGGGCAGTGAAAGACGGGGAGAGAGAGTGAGGAGAAGAGAAAGTGAGAGGGAGAAAGAGTGAGAGGGAGACGGAGAGAGGGAGAGTGAGAGAGGGAGGCATGAGAGACAGTGAGGCGAAAAGAGAGTGAGGTGAGAGAGTGAGTTGAGAGAGTGAGGTGAGAGAGTGTGGGGAGTGAGTGCGGGAAAAGTGTCCGTGAAGGAGAGAGAAGGCGAGAGAGAAAATGTAAGGGGGAGAGAGTGAGTGGGAGAGAGTGCGGGGGTGGGGGGGAGGGGGGGGGGGCGGAGGGTGAGTGGGAGAGTGAGGGGGAGAGAGAGTGAGGGGGAGAGAGTGAGTGGGAGAGTGAGTGGGAGAGTGAGTGGGAGAGAGTGAGGGGGAGACAGAGTGAGGGGGAGAGATTAAGAGAGAGAGAAAAGCTGGAGAGCGTGAGGGGGAGAAAAAGTGAGGGGAGTGAAAATGTGGGGTGGGAGAATGGGGGTGAGTGAACGAGGGAAAAAGAGTGAGGGGGAAGAGAGTGAGGGGGAAGAGAGTGAGGGGGAAGAGAGTGGGGGGAAGAGAGTGAGGGGAAGAGAGAGAGGGGAAGAGTTCGGCTGAAAATGAGGGTGAGAGAGTGAGGGGAGATAGAGAAAGGTCAAGACTGAGGCACAGAGTCAGGTGAGAGAAAGTGAGAGAAGAGGGTGGGGGAGAGAGTCAAAGGGAGAGAGTGAGGGGGAGACATTGAGACAGAGAGAGTGAAGAGCAGAGAGTTGGGGAGCGAGTTGCTGGAGAGAGTTGGGGGAGAGAGTTGGGGAGATAGTTGGGGGAGAGGGTGAAGGGGAGAGAAAGTGATGGGCGAGAGAATGAGGGGTCGGAGAGTCTGGGGGAGAGTGAGCGAGGGAAAGAGAGTGAGAGGGAAGAGAGTGAGGGAGAAGAGAGTGAGGGGAAGGGAGTGACGGGAAGAACTAGGTGGAAAATGAGAGTGAGGGGAAGGGAGTGACGGGAAGAATTAGGTGGAAAATGAGAGTGAGGGGAGAAAGTTAAAGGGCAATACTGAGGGGAGAGAGTCAGGGGAGGGCGAGTGAGGTGGAGAGAGTTGGGGAGAGAGTGAGGGGGAGAGAGTGAGTGGGAGAGAATGAAGGGGAAAGATTTGGCTTGGAGTTGGGGTTGACAGTTGGGGGGAGAGTTGGGTTGGAGATTTGGGGAAGGGAGTTGGGGGAAGGAGTTTGGGGAGAGAGCTGCAGGAGAGAGCTGGGGGAGACTGTTTGGGGAGAATGTGAGGGATGAGTGTGATGCAGGAGAGAGCGTGATGGCAAGAAGTGTCTGAGGGGGAGTGAGTGAGAGGGAGAGTGATTGAAGCGGAGAGAGAGTGAGAGGGAGAGAGGGGACATGAGGGAATGCGGGGAGAGAGTGAGGGGAGAGACTGAAAGGACAAGACATCGGGGAGTGTGACGGGGAGGAAGATTGATGGGGAAAAATGAAGAGGGGAGTCTGTCGGGGAGAGTGAGGGGGACTGAGTGAGAGAGAGTGAAATTGAGGTGAGATAGTGAGGATGAGAGCGTGAGCGGCGAGTGATTGATGGTGCAGTGTGTGAGAGGGAGACAGGGAGGGAGAGAGAGTGTGAGGGCGAGTTTGAGGGGGGTCTGAGGGGCAGAGCTATTGAGAGTAAGGAGGAGCGAGTGAGGCGGAGAGAGTGAGGGGGAGAGTGAGCGAGGGGAAGAGAGTGAGGGGGAGAAAGTGAGGGAGAGCGAGTGACAGGTGAGAATAAGGGGAGAATGTGTGCGAGGGTTAATGAGTGAGAGGGAGTGAGAGTGTAGCGGAGAGAGAGCGGGGCCAGGAGAGGGTGCGGGGAAAGAATGAGGGGAGTGAGTGAGGGAGAGAGAGAGTGAGGGAGAGTGTGAGGGGGTGTTTTTTTGGGGGGGGGAGTGGAGAATGTGAGGGGTAGAGTGTGAGGGGTGGAATGTGAGAGGGACAGTTTGAAGGGGGATTATGATGGGGAGAGAGAATGAGGAGAGAAATAGAGTGAGGGGGAGAGAGTGAGCAGATAGTGAATGGGGAAAGAGGGTTAGAGTGAGTGTTAGAGAGGGAGGCGAGGGTGATGGGAGAGTGAGGGCAAGGGAACGAGGGGGAGGGAATGAGGTGGAGGGACTAGGGAGTTAAGAGTAAGGGCGAGAGAGTGTGTAAGATTGAGGGATGGGGAGACAAGTTGAGGGGGAAAGGTGAAGGAGAGAGAATGAGTGGGAGAAAAGACGAGAGGGAGAGAAGGTGAGGGGGAGAGAGTGAGAATGATTGAGGGGAAATGAGTGAGGGGTGAGAGCGAGGGGAGAGAGTGAGGTGGAGCGAGTAAGGGGGAGAGATGACGGGGAGAGTGTGAGTGGGAGAGATGGTGAAAGGGAGAGATTGGGGGGAGAGAGTGAGTGGGGGAAAAGGCGAGGGGGTGAGAAGGTGAGGGGGAGAGACTGAGAATGAGTGAGGGGAAGAGAGAGAGGGGATGAGAGCGATGGGAGAGAGTGAGGTGGAGAGAGTAAGTGTGAGAAATGAGGGGGAGAGTGAGAGCGGGAGAGAAGGTGAGAGGGAGAGAGTGAGGGGGAGAGAGTGAGGGAAGAGTGATGGAAGAGTGAGGAGAAAGTGAGGGGACAATGAGGGGAGCATGGGGGGAGAGTCAGGGAAGAGTGGGGGAGAGTGAGGAGAGAGTGAGGAGAGTGGGGAGAGTGAGGGGACGGAATGAGGAGGAGAGACTGAGGGGGAGAGACTGAGGGGGAGGGAGTGAGTGGGAGTGAGTGGGGGGAGAAAGTGAGAGGAAGAGAGTGCGGGATGTGTAAGGGAAGAGAGAGGGTTGAGTGAGACGAGAGTGGGTAGAGTGAGGGGAGGGGATGAGGGGGAAAGTGTGAGGGGAGAGAGTGAGTGGGAATGAGTGTGGCAGATAAAATGAGGGAAGGAGACTGAGGGGAGTGTGAACGGAGAGAGAGGGGAGAGTGTGAGGAGAGTGGGGATAATGAGGTGAGGGAACGAGGGGGGGAGAGTGAGAGGGGCAGAGAAGCGGGAGACAGTGAGGGAGAGAGAGTGCCTGGGGAGAATAAATGAGGGGAAAGAGATTGTGGGGAGAGGGAGTGAGAATGCACTGGTGAAATTGAGGGGAGAGGGAGGAGAGAGAGAGGGGGAGAGAGAGTGGAGAGTGAGAGAGAGTTGGGAGAGTGATGGGAGAGTGGGGAAAGTGAGGTCATAGAGTCATAGTCACAGAGGAAACAAGCCCTTAGGTCCACTTGTCCATGCCACCCTCTTTTTAAACCCATAAACTAATCCCAATTGCCCGCAGTTGGCCCATATCCCTCTATACCCAGCTATTCCATGCAACAATCTAAATGCTTTTTAAAAGACAAAATTATTTCCGCCTCTAATACTACCTGTAGCAACTTATTCCAAGCACTCACCACCCTCTGTGCGAAGAAATTGCCCCTCTGGACACTTTTGTATCTCTCCCCTCTCACGTTAAACCTATGCCCTCTAGTTTTACACTCCCCTACATTTGGGAAAAGATATTGACTATCCAGCTGATCTGTGCCCCTCATTATTTTATAGACCGCTGTAAGATCACCCCTCAGCCTCCTACGCTCCAGAGAAAAAAGTCTCAGTCTATCCAGCCTCCCCTAATAACTCAAACCACCAAGTCCCGGTAGCATCCTAGTAAATCTTTTCTGCACTCTTTCTAGTTTATTAATATGCTTTCTATAATAGGGTGACACGAACTGGACACAGTATTCCAGGTGTGGCCTTACCAGTGGAGGATGCAGAAAGCCTGCAGAGAGATTTGGATAGACTAAGTGAGTGGGCGAGGATCTGGCAGATGGAGTATAAGGTTGACAAGTGTGAGGTTATCCACTTTGGAAGGAATAATAGTAAAAGGGACTATTATTTAAATGGTGAAAAATTTCAACATGCTACTGTGCAGAGGGACCTGGGGGTCCTTGTGCATGAATCACAAAAACTCAGTTTACAGGTGCAGCAGGTGATCAGGAAGGCAAACGGAATGTTGGCCTTTATCACGAAGGGAATGGAGTATAAAAGCAGGGAGGTCTTGCTGCAATTGTACAAGGTACTGGTGAGGCCGCAACTGGAGTAGTGTGCAATTTTGGTCCCCTTATTTTCGGAAGAATATATTGGCCTTGAAGGGGTACAGGGAAGGTTCACCAGGTTGATACCGGAGATGAGGGGGTTAGCTTATGAGGAGAGATTGAGTAGATTGGGCCTGTACTCGTTGGAGTTTAGAAGGCTGAGGGGAGATCTTATAGAGACATATAAGATAACGAAGGGACTAGACAGGGTAGAGGCAGAGAGATTCTTTCCACTTAGAAAGGAAACAAGAACTGGAGGACACAACCTCAAAATAAGGGGGAGTCAGTTTAGAACAGAGTTGAGGAGGACCTTCTTCTCTCAAAGGGTAGTGAATCTCTGGAATTCTCTGCCCATTGAAGCAGTGGAGGCTACCTCGTTAAATATGTTTAAATCACAGGTAGATAGATTTCTGATCAATAAGGGAATTAAGGGTTATGGGGAGCGGGCGGGTAAGTGGAACTAAACCACTATCAGATCCGCCATGATCTTATTGAATGGCGGGGCAGGCTCAAGGCGCTAGATGGCGTTCTAGAGCTCCTATTTCTCATGTTCTCATGTTTTTAATGTTTTGTACAACTTCAACAAGATGTCCCAATTCCTGTATTCAATTTTCTGACCGATGAAACCAAGCATGCCGAATGCCTTCTTCATCAACCTGTCTACCTGTGACTCCACCTTCAAGGAGCTATGAACATGTGCCCATAGATCAATCTGTTCTGTAACTCTCCCCAACGCCCGACCATTAACTGAGTAAATCCTGCCCTGGTTCTACCAAAATGCATCACCTCGCATTTGTCTAAATTAAACTCCATCTGCCATTTGTCAGGCCACTGGCCCAATTGATCAAGATCCCGTTGCAATCGGAGATAACTTTCTTCACTGTCCACTGTGCCACCAATCTTGGTGACATCTGCAAACTTACTAACCATGCCTCCTATATTCTTATCCAAATCATTAATATAAATGACAAATAAGAGTGGACCCAGTACTGATCCCTGAGGCACACCGCTGGTCACAGGCCTCCAGTTTGAAAAGCAACTCTTTCGTGACCACCCTCTGGCTTCTGTTAAGAAGCCAATTTTGTATCCATATAGATACCTCACCCTGGATTCCGTGAGATTTAACCTTTTGCAACAACCTACCATGTGGTGCCTTACCAAAGGCCTTGCTAAGTTTGAGGGAGTGAGGGAGAGAGACTGAGGGGGTGAGAGTGAGTGGAAGGGTGAAGCGGAAGAGGATGTTGGGGAGCGATAGTGAGGAGGAGAGAGTGAGAGGGAATGAGAAGCTGGAGAAAGTGAGGGGGAGAGAATGTGTGGGAGAGAAAATGAGGGGAAGGAGATTTTTGGGGAGAGTATAAGGGAGAGATAGTGAGTGGGAGCGAGTGAGTGGGAAGAGAGTGAGGGGGAAGAGAGTGGGTGGGAAGAGAGTGAACTAGAAGAGAGTGAGGGGGAAGAGATTCAGGGGGAAGAGAGTGAGGGGGAAAAAAGTGAGGAGAAGAGAGTGAGGGGAAGTGATTGTAGAAAGTGAGGGTGAGAGAATGAAGGGAGAGAGAAAGAGCATGACATGAGGGGAGAGAATGAGGGGAGAGAAAGTGAAAGAAGAGGGTTGTGGGAGAGAGACAGAGGGAGAGAGTGAGGGGGAGACATTGAGGGGGTGGTTGTGAAGGGGAGAGAGTTGGGGAGAGAGTTTCGGGAGATAGTTGGGGGGGAGAGTTGGATGAGAGATTGAGAGGGGAGTGTGATGGAGGAGAGAGAGTGATGGGAGAGAGTGTGTGAGGGGGAGTGAGTGAGAGGGATGAGATTGAAGCGGGAGAAAGTGAGGAGTAGAGAAAGTGATGGGAGAAAAAATGAGGGGTAGGAGAGTGCGGGAGAGTTGAGTGAGGGAGAGAGTGAGGGGGAAGAGATTGAGGGGGAAGAGAGTGAGTGGAAGAGAGTGACGGGAATAATTAGGCAGAAAATGAGGGTGAGAGAGCGAGGGGAGATAGTTAAAGTCAACGCTGAGGGGAGAAAGTCAGGGGAGGGAGGGTGTGGGGAGAGAGTTGGGGGAGAGAATGAGAGGGAAAGAGTGAGGGGCGAAAGTGAGGGGGACAGAATAAAGGGGAAATATATGGCATAGAGAGTTGGGGGAGGGAGATGGGGGAAGTAGTTTGGGGATAAAGTTTGTGGAGAGAGTTTGGGGAGAGTATGAAGGGCGAGTGTGATGCAGGAGAGAGTGAGGGGGAGAGAGTGAGGGGGAAGAGAGTGAGGGGAGAGAGTGAGGGGGAAGAGAGTGAGGGGGAGAGAGTGAGGGGGAAGAGAGTGAGGGGGAAGCGAGTGAGGGGGAAGAGAGTGAGGGTGAAGAGAATGAGGGGGAAGAGAGCGAGCGGGAAGAGAGTGAGGCGGAAGAGACTGAGGGGGAAGAGAGTGAGGGGAAGAGTGTGCGGAAAGTAAGGTTGAGAGAGTGAGGGGAGAGAGAAAGGGCAAGACTCAGGGGAAAGAATGAGTGGAAAGATAGTGAGGGGAGAGTTGGGGAGAGTGAGCGAAGAATTGGGGGAGAGAGTTGGTGTAGGGATTTGGCGGAGAGAGTGAGGGGAAGAGAGTGAGTGGGGGAGAGATGTGGGGGAGAGAGTTGGGGGAGAGAGTTTGGGGAGCGAATTGGGGGAAAGAGTTAGGGGAGAGAGTTGGTAGAGGGAGTTGGGGAGAGAGTGAGGGGAGAGAATGAGGCAGGAGCGAGAGACTGATGGGAGGGTGTGTGTGGTGGAGTGAGTGAGAGGAAGATAGATTGAAGTAGAGAGAGTGAGAGGGAGAGAGGGGCCATGGGACAGTGCGGGGACAGTTAGTGGAGAGATTTGATTGAGGGAGGGTGTGATGGGGACCGAGTGAAGGGAAGTGAGTGCGGGGAAGACATTGAGTGGGGGAGAAATTGAGGGGGAGAGAATGTGAGGGGTGGGGGCAGATTGAGGGGAGATGGAGTGAGGGGAGATGGAGTGAGGGGATAATGGGGGAGAGTGAGGGTGAGGGGAGATTTAGGGAAGAGTGAGGGCAGGGATTTCGGGGATAGAGTGTGAGGAGTAGAGTTAGGTGGAGAGTGACTGTGAGAGAGTGAGGAAAGATCTCGAAAGGGCGAGACTTGTGGGGGGGGGGGGAGAGAGTGACGGGGAACAGTGAGAAGGAGAATGTGATGGGGAGAGTGAGGGGACATAGTGAGAGAGAGTGACAGTGAGGTGAGCGAGTGAGGAGGAATTCGTGAGAGGAGATAGAATGAGGGGAGTGAGGGTGAGAGAGGGAGGGTGTGATTGAGTGAGTGAGAGTTCGAGAGGGAGGGTGGGGTGGGAGAGAGAGAGTGGGTGAGAGAGTGAGGGACAGAGAGTGAGGATGAGAGATTCCAGGGGATGTGAGTGAAGGGGGAGAGTGTGTGGGGAGAGAGTGAGGAGAGAAAGAGTGCAGCGGACAGAAAGAGAGGGAGAAAGGGGGGGCATGAGAGAATGAGCCAAGACAGTGAGGGAGGAAAAGTGGTGCAGAGAGTGTGTGATGTTTCTTCAGAAGGAACTCTTCAAAATGCAGATAATGAAAATACAACAAAACTTACTTCAACTTACAAGTCAAATAAATGGTTTAATAAAGAAACTTCATTACTCCAAACTTGGGGCATCGCTTCATTACTCCAAGCTCCCCACAATTTCAAACACGTTCTTACGTATCGTGAGTCAGCTGGTCAGCTGAGTAGTGCATCACTCTGTAATTGATTCCATGGTTTACTGGGTGAGCTGACCCTTACATCATTTCCCAGTGGTTACACTATATCCAATACAAAGTCGTCACTGGTTACCTTCCAACAGATTCCCTTTATTTTATTTATTCCAAAATAATTTAAGACAACCATCCTCCAGTATTCTTAAAAACTTTCCAGTACCTGCACCCCTTTTTGTAAAAGATTGATACCTGTAGATTTGCACCAACCCAGTTAAGTTTGGAAACTTCCTTGATTCCCACCATTTGTTTAATGCTGGCCAAATCAATTCATAGTCGTTTTTCTGCGACACGTTTTGTTGAGTGAACATCGTCCATAAAGACTGATTGTCCACATGACACTCAATTGGTACTTTCGTCCCCGATGTGCCCATAAAAAGTAATTTTGTTAAAGTGTCAGACAAATATACCTCCATATCCAACGTCCGCTGTCCTGTCTGGAGACAATACACATCTCTTTGACCTGTGCTTAGTGCTCCCTCCACTCACATTATCTGTATCTTTAAGATCTGGTTGGCTTGAGGGATTCGCATTATAACGAGTATTCTGTAACTTGATTTTGTGTCTCTGTGCCCTGTTTGAGAGCACACTTCCACTCCATCTGACGATGGAGCAGCGCTCGGAAAGCGAATGTTATTTGCTACCGAATTAACCTGTTGGACTTTAACCTGGTGTTGTTAAAACTATTTCTGTGTTCACCCCAGTCCAACGCCGGCATCTCACTATCTCAGCCAGAGCTCCCACACTTTCTTCTCTGATGGGGTGGAATTTGTTAAGTGTGTTCAATAATATTTTCTCAGGCAGTATGTGGAGGGTCTTACTCGGGAAAAGGCAAAACGTGAACGATGGCGGGCAACTGACTGAGCTGATGCTGGGGGACTACTTTGGGACCAGTGGCCACAGATGTATTAAATTTAAAAGAGTTACAGAAAGAGACAGAACTGATCCACAGATGCAAGTTCTGAATTTGGCAAGGCGAATTTTGATGGAATTAGAGAGGAGATTGCAAGGGTTGATTGGACTGCTTGTTTGAGGGCAAAGGTACGTCCGGCAAGTGGAAGGCCTTTAATAGTGAAATTAACAAGGTAACAAATGAACAAATAAGGTGATTTACCTTCAGGAGAACAGTGACTACGACACCACACAACCCTGCCACAGCAACCTCTGTAAGACGTGTCGGATCATCGACACGGATGCCATCATCCCACGTGAGAACACGATCCACCAAGTACATGGTGCAAACACTTGCAACTCGGCCAACGTTGTCTACCTGATACGCTGCAGGAAATGATGTCCCGAGGCATGGGACATTGGTGAGACCATGCAGGCGGTACGCCAACGGATGAATGAACAACGCTCGACAATCACCAGGCAAGAGTGTTCTCTTCCTGTTGGGGCATACTTCAGCGGTCAAGGGCATTCGGTCTCTGATCTTCGGATAAGCGTTCTCCAAGGCGGTCTTCACGGCACACGATAGCGCAGAGTCGCTGAGCAGAGACTGATAGCCAAGTTCCACACACATGAGGGTGGCCTAAAACGGGATCTGGGGTTCATGTTACACTATCTGTAACCCCCACGATTTGCTTGGGCTAGCAAAATCTCTCTAACTGTCCTGGCTGGAGACAATACACATCTCTTTAACCTGTGCTTAACCCTCTCTCCACTCACATTGTCTGTACCTTGAAGACTTGATTTCCTGTAAAGGCTCGCATTCCAACCATTATTTTGTATATTGAGTTTGTGTCTTTACATGCTCTGTTTTTGAACTGACATCCCATTCACCCAATGAAGGAGCAGCGCTCCGAAAGCTTGTGTCTTTTGCTACCAAATAAATCTGTTGGACTTTAACCTGGTGTTGTGAGATTTTTGCTGAATTAACAAATATTCAGAGAAATTGGAATGAGTGGACCTTCTATCAACTATGAATGCATCTTCAATAACATTTTAATGATTTATCAACAATGGTTTCGGTCGAATTAAGATTTTATTCCCAAACGCTTTTCGTTATTGTTTAATATGTGAATCAATTTCAGCCAAATGCTGCGATCTTGCAGAGGAGAGCCAGGCTCATTACTCTAGTTTTGTCAATGGTTTTATAAGAGGACTGATACAGGATTTGAATTCATCTTACACATGTCACAACATCAGAATAATGAAATCACTTTGCAGCAAATGAAGCGGTTTTCAAACTAAGTCACAACGGAAATTGCTGGAAAATCTCAGCAGGTCTGACAGCCTCTGCGGAGAGAGAAGAGAGCCAAAAGTTTTCCAGTCTCGAAACAAGGATCTACTCTCTAACCACAAATGCTGTCAGATTGTGGAGATTGGCCAGCATTTTCAGTTTTTGTTTTAGATTCCAGTATCCACAGTATTCTGCTTGCTTTCAAATACAGTCACAGTTTTATTGAACCAAACATGCATCCAATTTGCATACAAAGCTACAGGTAAAGGTAGTGATGATGCTCAATTCTTAAGCTTGAGCATGAAATCAAAATATTTTTATTGTATTCATTTATGGAATCTGGGTGTCGCTGGCTCGGCCAACATACATTGCCATCCCCAGATGCCAGTGAGAGATGGTGGTGCACTGTCTTCTTGAATTGCTGCAGTTTGTTAGGTGTAGGAATAGCCAGATTAAATTAGGGAGGGGATGCTAGGATTTTGGCCAAGTAACAGAGGAGGATCAGCACTGTGTTTCCAAATCAAGATGGCACGTATATTGGAGGAGGCACTGCCTGTGTTGGTATTCCCACGTACCTGCTGTCCATATCCGTATCGATTGTCGTGATGGTGGTTTTGCAAGGTATAGGATAAAGTGCCTTGTTGATTTAATGCGGTGCATATTGTACGTGGTATACATGGCTGCAACTGTGGGTCATTGGTTTCTGATTATTTCTGAAAGGGGTGGCAATGAAGCTGGATGCATACCTTTGACGTGACGAGCTTCTTGAGTTTGTTGGAGCTGCACCTTAGCCAAGCAACCGGAGAGTATTCCATTACATTCATAAATCGTTGTTGTAGATTGTGGATCGGCTTTCAGAGTCAGGAGGCGAGTTCATCCCTGCACAGTTCCAGGCACAATAATTGTATGGTTAGTTCTGTTCGGTTTCTGGACATTAGTAACCCCAAGGATGTTGATATCGGGGGATAAAGCAATGGAAATGCAATACAATTTCAAAGAACAGTTGTTAGATCTTGACTTGTTGGAGATAGTCTTTACCAGGAAATTGCATGGCGTGAAGTTGCTTGCTGCTTGTCAGACGAAGCCTGAATATTGCCCATGTCTTTCTGGAATTGGATGCAGATTGTTTCAGTAACCAATAGGATTACTGGAAATAATTCTTCAGTCATCAGCGAACATCCCCACTTCTCACCTTACCATGGAGGGATGGTTATTGCTGAAGTGGCTGAAGATTGTTGGACCTAGGACATTATCCAAAGGAACTGTTACATTGATATACAGGAGTTGAGGACATTGGCCTCTGGTAAGCGTGACTATCTTCGTTTTTATGCAGGTATAATTCCAAGAAGCCAGGAGTACTTTCGATTTCCATTGACTCCAGTTTTGCTGTGGTATCTTGAAGCCAAACTCGGTCAATTCCTGCCTTGATGTCAAGCGCATTCATTCTCACCTCACGTCCACATCTTTAAAAAAACACGTGGGATACATCATATTAGCATGGAATTTCATTCGCTACCCGACAGAGGCCTATCACCTCATTGCTGCACGAGTGAGGCCAGCCTTGAAGCTTGCGTTTAAATTCAAGGAAGGGCAATTTTACCTCGGGCCTGAGGAGTCAGATGTGAGAGTTATTACATCCATCGCACGTTATCACTCGAAATTACTGTCACATAAATCTGATTTCATTATGTAGCATGTTCTTGTCAAAATTATGGATACAGCAGAAGTCAGTCTACAAAAGAGAAAAATGAGACAATGATAGAGCCAGATCCGCTGGTCAATTCAACCTGACTCTGACACCTCTGAAGCTGCATTGATTCATGTTTGTGTCGGTAGCGACTGTGCACTCAGATTGAATCAACTTTCCATTCGCTTATTTTAAATTTTCCTGGCTCTAGAGGAGTTACAGTAAGTTCAAAGTTCAAGTGCTCTTAATATATGGGCCACGGTAATGATCGACTTTCACCCAGGCCGCAATTAGCACTTTGTTCCACTTAATGCAATAAGGCGGAGCTGCTTTCCAAACCATCGAACTCAGGGGAAAACATTTCAAAGGCTTGTTTACATCTATAGTAAGGTTGTGGCACCAGATGTTAAAGGCTTCAAAGATCTGGTTACAGCTGGAGTCCGATATTTGATTAACAACTTGAAATCATCTCATGCACAACTGTGTTCCTGGTAGTTGGTGCTGTTTTGATCACATTTTTGGGTGTTGTGACTGTGAGTGTTCACTGTATTAGGGAGCTGTAAATTATAGATTGTGAACTATTCTTTAATTCAGTCCAACTTCGGTCAAGATTAGCAATGGCATTTCATTCGTTAAGACAGATGAACTGACTTTACAATAGATTAATCCACACGTTGCAGGGAAGTTCAGCTGCAAAAGACCAAGCAGTACTTCTCATCCACCCAAATGTAGAACGGTGTATTGAACAAAAAAGGCAGTAGTGTCTCCCAGTCAAGGGATTTGCTCCATTTAAGTTCCAATGTGGAAATGTGATAGTTTCCTAGTGTTCTTTGCTGGACGTTCTCCACAACTAATTACCATCTGATTGGAGTGGTAACACTTCTTACAATCTCAGACCTGCAGTCAGGCGGCACGGTAGCACAGTGGTTAGCACTGCTGCTTCACAGCTCCAGGGTCCCGGGTTCGGTTCCCGGCTCGGGTCACTGTCTGTGTGGAGTTTGCACATTCTCCTCGTGTCTGCGTGGGTTTCCTCTGGGTGCTTCGGTTTCCTCCCACAGGCCAAAGATGTGCGGGTTAGGTTGATTGGCCAGGTTAAAAATTGCCCCTTAGAGTCCTGGGATGCGTAGGTTAGAGGGATAAGCGGGTAAATATGTGGGGGTAGGGCCTGGGTGGGATTGTGGTCGGTGCAGACTCGATGGGCCGAATGGCCTTCTTCTGCACTGTAGGATTTCTATGATTCTATTTATTAGGCTGATAAAACACTTTAATAATTGAGGTAATCGGATATTTTACAGCGTTCGTAAGCTGTTCTCTGAACTTGGATTGAGTCACAACATATATAAATGTGTTTGTGCAGCAACTTAAATTCACCAACAGGTAGCCAGTTTGGGTGAAGATATATGACGAATCTTCATCACTGAAGAATGAGTCAATGTCACCTAAACAATTAATGA
The DNA here is from genome assembly GCF_964213995.1 of Mustelus asterias. Taxonomy (NCBI): domain Eukaryota; kingdom Metazoa; phylum Chordata; class Chondrichthyes; order Carcharhiniformes; family Triakidae; genus Mustelus; species Mustelus asterias. Next base: position 381,407 of record NW_027590310.1, on the reverse strand, counting down.
CATATAAAAGCCACAGAACAAAGAAGCTGCCGGATATGCTGAAAAGTAATATTACAGACTTTCTTCTGCTCTCCATCTCAGGGTTACTTTGATTATTCCTCTTGCTCTGCCCCCGCAACATCTTACGTACTTGACTCAGCATGAATATATGTCTGACCGTTAAGGCATTGAGAAACATAATTATGAGAAATGACAAAAATGGTGTTAAAACTGTATCAAACCAGTTAAATGCCACCCAACCAGGCTCTGTAAAAACTCCGATGATGCAGAGCAGAACCATTGCACATTGTCGGTGATTTCATCAGGTTCCCGGGTAAAGTACCAGGGAAGGTTTTTTAAACACAGGAGAATGCCAGTCGATGTTAGAACCACTGCTGCAGTTTGTTCAGTGCAATATCTTGTTTTCAGCTTCTGGCAACAAATGGCCACAAATCGATCAAAAGTGAAGGCGACTGTAAACCAAACAGAACAATCTCTGGATGCATAACTCAGCGCATCACGTGCACTACAGACAGGGGTGAGGTCCAGAAAACAGACTGGGAAATAAGAATAATTGATCTGATACAGAATGACCTCAATGATAATGACAAGTAGATCTGCCGTCGCCATGGCCACAAGGTAGCGGGGAACAGTCTCTGGTTTAGAAGGCTTTGGAGGTTTGGATGATGAGGAACCTTTCTTGGACTTCTTATCCGGAGGGGCCTCTTCTGATTCAGAATCTGAATCATAAATAATGTGCTTTTTCTTGTGCACTGGCTTTTGTTTTCCTGATATTTAATTGGATGAACCCTTTCCCTTGACATCAGTTTTCTGGTGGTCCAGAGAGAGAGGCCATTTTTTCCCTGGCACAGGATGACAATCGCTACATAGTTAACTGTAAGAAAGAGAGAGAGGAGACCAGACTCAACATTTCCACTTGAAGTTAAACACGTTTACACACAATTAGAATGTCATGGAGTTCACCAAGGCATTGTCAGGAGAACGCAATAGATTTAGGGAAAGCATTGTAAGCAGAACAGAATAGATTTATGGAAAGTTACAAAAAACAGATCACCTCCTGGGTGAGTGTCTGTACGCCGGCGACCCTCACATTCCCTCAAGGAACTGAGATCAACATGAAAACTCGAGCAAACACTTTGATGTTTCCGCTTTCAGAGGGGACCACATACGATGGAAATCGGAGCGGGCAAGGGGCGAACCAAGGAAACGGCCATTGACATTGGAGGGGATTTTATAAATTCGGGATGAACGAGACTGTAAAATCCTGCCCTTTGAATCAGAGGAGGTATGGAAAGATATATCCTGCTGAACTAGGAGAGAATAATATTTATTCGGGTGCAAGTTTTATTAATAAAGATAAATGTATACAAGAATGGAAATTAATCAGTGTTCTGTGCATCTCAGAAGCAGTGTATGAATACAGTCGAAATATCTGTCACAATGTGAACATATTATTACAGTGTGCTCCCTTCATGTGAGCTATGCTTGAATACGCCATGTTAACATGTATCTGAGACTACTGTGGTTAGTTTGTAATAGTCCACCACAGGCATCTGGCGTAGTTGACAGGATAACATAATTGGAATTTAATAATTTCTCTGCAAACGTGGCAAGTCATAGTGTCATACAGATTTACAACATGGAAACAGGCCCTTCGGCCGAACTTGAGTATGCTCCCCAGTTTTTTACCACAAATCTAGTCCCAATTGCCCGCTTTTGACCATCTCACAGATGTAACTGCACCGCCTCTACTACTGCATCTGGCAGCTCGTCCCAGACACTCTGTGTGACACATTGCACCTCTGGACACTTTTGTATCTCCATTCTCGCTTTAAACTATGCCCTCTACTTTTAGACTCCTCTACTTTTGGGAAAATGTGTTAACAATCTATCTCATCTATCCCTCGTGTTATATGTAACTTACAACACATTGTTCGTGCAGAGAACCTGCGCAACGACAGTCCTTTCCAAGCGGCAACTCAGTTGAAAGTATAATTGACAAACTGGGCTTAAAGGTACAGCCCCGACCCGTACCGTCCCCCACCCCCACCCGGGTATAGTGATGCCAATGCTATATAGATAGACAGAACCCCGCTGGCGGACTACACTCAGTAAAAACAGTACTCAAAGCACGGTGGAATGATTTTAATGATGAGTAATTTTGTTGTGCTTAGGGAGGCTTTAAAAAACTTATGAACAGTAACACAATTTCCTGCAAAGTGTCCTCCGCCCACCCCTCACCCCAACAGAACTGGCAGCGGAGTTCAAGATTTGTGCTGACAACTTTTTCTTTCAAAATATTCAAACAAGCGTAAAAGCAAGATTCTGTGCATGCTGGAACCTGAAACCAAAAGAGAAAAAGCTGGAAAATCTCAGACGTCTGGCAGCATCTGTAAGGAGAGAAAAGAGCTGACGCTTCGAATCCAGATGACCCTTTTCCAAAGCTAAAAGGCATAGAAAGTGGGAGATATTTACACTGCAGGGGTGTGGAATGAAAGATGAGTCATGGCCAGAGAAACCAGGGGAAAAGACTGATAATAGCTGTCCACAGAGAGAACAAAGGTTGGGAATGACCAAACGGCAGAGAAGCTGTAAGCTGTGACAGATGGAGATGTTGGGAGAGGGGGGAGTGGAAATGGGATAGAGATATAATGAAGAAAAGGATAAGGGGGAGGGTGGTGGTGGGTGGAGAGGAAAGGTAAAGGAAGGGGAATGATGTAGGTGGAAGGAAAGAGTGTGGGAGGGTGGAACGGGGGGGGGGGGTGGGGGGAAGAGAAATGAAGAAAGACCACAAAGAAATAAAAGGTGGAGAACAGTAAGAAAATAAATAAAACAGGATGAAAACAAAGGGGGCCGAGGTGGGGTAGAGCAAATCATCTGAAATCACACAAGCATCGTTGTTATGATGTGCATTGGATGTTATTGATTAAGTTTTCGAAATTTACAGACATTGTAATTTATACATTGGAAGTAATGAAATACTGGAAGCTTGTACTGAGTGAGAAAATACTTTCTGAGTTTTTTTAAACATGTTATAGTATATTCCACAGTAAAACCACAGTTCTAAGGATGGAAACAAAAAATGCATGACTATACATTTCAGAAATTGAATTCATCCCAAGACTTAAAAATTATTTTCAACTGAGCCAAGAAGCACAATTTGAACTTGGAACTGATAGACACATTCACCTGAATGGCTACTTCAAACACTTCAAGCAAGAGATGTACCCTATCTGTCGAGGAATATACACGCAAGCAAAATTTGGAAGCCTGGATTCAAACATAAGAGCATAAGAAATAGGAGCAGGAGTAGGCCATCTGGCCCTTCGAGCCTGCCCCGCCATTCAACAAGATCATGGCTGATCTGAAGCGAATCAGTTCCACTTACCCGCCTGCTCCCCATAACCCTTAATTCCCTTATCGATCAGAAAACTATCTCTCCGTGTATTAAACATATTCAACGAGGAAGCCTCCACCACTTCAATGGGCAGAGAATTCCAGAGATTCACTACCCTCTGAGAGAAGAAGTTCCCCCTCAACTCTGTTCTGAACCGGCCCCCCCCACTTATTTTGAGGCTGTGCCCTCTAGTTCTGGTTTCCCTTCTAAGTGAAAAGAGTCTCTCCACCTCGACCCTATCCAGCCCCTTCATTATCTTATATGTCTCTATAAGATCACCCCTCATCCTTCTAAACTCCAACGAGTACAGACCCAATCTGTTTCATCTCTCCTCATAAGCTACACCCCTCATCTCCGGTATCAACCTGGTGAACCTTCTCTACACTCCCTCCAAGGCGGATATATCCTTTCGCAAATAAGGGGACCAAAACTGCACACAGTACTCCAGTTGCGGCCTCACCAGTGCCTTGTACAGTCGCAGCAAGACCTCCCTGCTTTTATATTCTATCCCCCTCGCGATAAAGGCCAACATTCCATTCGCCTTCTTGATCACCTGCTGCACCTGCAGACTGAGTTTTTGTGATTCGTGCACAAGGACCCCCAGGTCCCTCTGCACAGTCGCACGATGTAATTTTTCTCCATTTAAATAATATTCCAATTTACTATTATTTCTTCCAAAGTGGATAACCTCACATTTGCTAACGTTATATTCCATCTGCCAGATCCTCGCCCACTCGCTCAGCCTATCCAAATCTCTCTGCAGACTTTCCGCGTCCTCCACGCAATTCGCTTTCCCACTCACCTTCGTGTCATCAGCAAACTTGAATACCCTACATTCAGTCCCCTCCTCCAGATCATCTATGTAAATGGTAAAGAATTGAGGCCCCAGCACCGATCCCTGCGGCACGCCACTGGTCACCAACTGCCAACCAGAAAAGCACCCATTTATCCCAACTTTCTGCTTCCTGTTTGATAGCCAATCCCCAATCCACGCCAACACCTTACCCCTAACTCCGTGTACCCCAATCGTATGCAGCAACCTTTTGTGAGGCACCTTATCGAACGCCTTCTGGAAATCTAAAAACACCACATCCACCGGTCCCCCTCTGTCAACCACACTAGTGACATCTTCATAAATGTCCAGTAGATTCGTCAAACACGACTTTCCCTTCATGAATCCATGCTGCGTCTGCTTGATCGAACCATTCTTATTCAGGTGCTCTGTTATTTCCTCTTTAATAATGGACTCGAGCATCTTCCCAACTACGGAGGTTAAGCTAACCCGCCTGTAGTTACCCACCTTTTGTCTACTTCCTTTTTTAAACAGCGGCGTAACATTAGCTGTTTTCCAGTCAGCCGGCACTACCCCAGAGTCCAGCGAATTTTGATAAATTACTACTAACGCATCTGCTATTACCTCAGCCATTTCTTTCGGTACCCTGGGATGCATTCCATCCGGGCCCGGGGACTTGTCTACCTTCAGTCCTATTAGTCTACCAAGCACCACCTCCTTAGTAACAGTAATTGTATTAAGGACCTCCCCTCCCACCAACTCTCGATCTCTAATATTCGGCAAACTATTTGTGTCTTCCACCGTGAAGACCGACACAAAGAACTTATTTAAAGTCTCAGCCATTTCCTCGTTTTCCACTATTAAATCCCCCCTCTCATCTTCCAAGGGTCCAACATTCACTCTAGCCACTCTATTCCTTTTTATATACTTGTAAAAACTTTTACAATCATTTTTTATATTTTGATCTAGTTTAGTTTCATAATCTATCTTTCTTTTCTTAATCGCTTTCTTAGTCGTTCTTTGTTTTTCTTTAAAGCTTTCCCAATCTACTAATTCTCCACTATTTTTGGCCACTCTGTACGCATCTGATTTTATTTTAATACTTTCCTTTATTTCCTTCGTTATCCACGTCCGGTTATCCTTTTTCTTACAGTCCTTCTTTATCACCGGAATATATTTTTGCTGAGTACTTAAAACAATCTCCTTAAAAATCCTCCACTGTTCCTCAGCTGTCCTACCTACCAATCTGCTCGCCCAGTCTACATTAGCCAATTCCACCCTCATCCTATCGTACTCCCCTCTGTTCAAGCAGAGGACACTGGTTTGGGACCCTACTTTCTCACCTTCCATCTGTATCAGAAATTCCACCATATTATGATCACTCATCCCAAGAGGATCCTTCACAAGAAGATCCTTAATCCTACCTGTCTCATTGCACAGAACCAGATCCAAACAGGAATGTTTAATTTGTGTTTCAATAATGATACAAACATATCTTATTCAGCAGTACTGATTTTGCAGAATTCAGGAATGTGTTATCATAGCTAATATTGTGTTTAGTTCAATGGAATTTCTAAATTAAGGCACTGATAACCAATATGGTGAAAGGAAGTTACAAATTAAATGAATCAGATAACAGGTTTTTCATGGAGATTTATGTGCCTTTGCCAATGATGTTTTCAAATTGAAATTATTTATAGAATCTGGCCACAAGTGAGACTTACACTGGGAGGTAGTTCAACATTTTGAGAGGGAAGACCCCCTTTGGAATCTGGAATAATTATTCAATGTTCCGTCATTTTTCGGACTGTGTAATCCAGGATGATGATATTGATTTCGGGAAATACACAGTACAATTCCTATGGACTCGACAAACCGTGCACAAATGCCAAAAAAAACAGGTAATTGTTGAGGGTAAGCAGAGAGATGCAATGTAAAAGAAAATAACATTGCTTGAATGGAAAGGTTGGTTAAAAGGATGTAAAAAGCTGGCGACACCGACGGACAGGAAATTGTGTGAAGTTAAGTTACAAACGTGCGTTTCCAACAAATGTTTATAGAAACAATTGGAACAGCCATAAGTGGGTGAATAAAGAGTATACAAGAATAGACACGTGGGGCTACATCATGCAGCTGCGCTGAATAATGGGTCCTGTTCAGCTACTTGGCAAAGAACATGAGATAAAATAGTTAGCATGGGATGAAGAGAGATAAAACGTCTATAAATCATTGATGCACTGACAAGCGCTCCATCGTGAAACTCATTTCAAGCAATTAATTTCACTCCCTTGGAGCATTACGATCATAGAGTCGCATTACATTAAAAACAAGAGCAATATTATACTGCCACAAATGAAGTCTAGAGAGAAATAGTACTTGTTTAGAATTAGCTACAATATAGTAGCGGCACGGTGACACAATGGTTAGCACTGCTGCCTCACAGCGCCAGGGACCTCGGTTCAATTCCAACCTCGGGTGACTTTGCATGGAGTGCGAATATTCTCCCCGTGTCTGCATAGGTTTCCTCCGGGTGCTCCAGTTTCCTCCCACATGCCAAAGATGTGCGGGTTAGGTTGATTGGACATGCTAAATTGTCCCTCAGCGGCAGGGGGACTAATGGGACAAATACATGGAGTTGCAGGGATAGCGCCTGGGTGGGATTGTTGTCAGTGTAGGCTCGATTGGCCGAATGTCCTCTTTCTGCTCCGTAGGGATTCTATGATTCTATCTATGCGGCGAAAGGAGATGCCGGGATTCATTTATATGTTTGCATTATCTAATATTCAATTGTTTGTTATCTAAAAAGTAGTTGTGATGAATTGAATATAAAGAAGCAGGGCAGTACCAAGGATTTTGGCTAATCTGGATGAGGCCAAAGGCCAAAATGGGGACTCCCGAGGAAATGAATAGATGTAATAGAAGCTAGGTGTGAGTAAAATGCTTCTCAAATGCCACAGTCACACTTCACAGCATCAAGGACTGTAGATCAGCAAAAACCGTCCAGAAAGTCAATTGTTCTTTACTGTTAGAAGGCCAGACCTTGAGCCAGAGCAAATAGGAAAAGACAGATAGTGGCTAAGAGGCGATAACACTTCTTTGCTGGAAAGTTGAAGATATAAATATATATGGACACAAAATTGGAACTTAAAACATGCTCTGCATATGTGATTATCAGCGTGTACGCATAGTATACATTTCTGATTGTTGGTGAATGCTGTATTCGAGTTTTCATCCTGCATGCGTCCTATCCTTGAATAAATGATCTGAACTTGCAACTGAACTTCCTGGATTTTCAGAAGCCTAGCAGGACATAACAGAGAATGAATTGGCTGTGATTGAGAGAATAAATGATTTCCAACAAGTCGCAAAAACAAACATAGTGTTTTCCCATCTAGCTCTAAAAGACGCAGAGCAGGAGGCATGATGGAAACTCACTATATTTGAATGATCATGGTTTAAATCGTTTTCTAATATAAAGGCGGTTTAATCATTCAGTCTTCAAAAAACACGACCCTGCATTAACGCTCGGAAGAGACAGAAACTGCACAGTATTTGAAGGAGATCGAAATCGAAATTCCCATCTTTTGCATCACCCAGTCCTTTACGTATTTGCATAATCTAATGTTTCAATTATATGTCATCTAAGACGTAGTTGTGAGGAGCGGACTGAAAAGAAACAGGGCAGTACCAAGGATTTTGGCTAATTTGGTTTAGGCCATGGCCAAAATGGGGACTCTCATGGAAAGGAATATCTTTAGTAGACGCTAACCCGTTTATTCACCAAACCATATTTTCGGATTGCATTTACAGAGAAACAGATGCCACTTAAAGTGCCCTCATGTTCGGAATATTCATGTTCCAATTTTCTACTTCACAGGTCACTCTTAAATCGGCTGTATTGTCCACAAGTTGAATGATATTGACGGACGTCTTGAGATTCCATTGCTAAAAAAAGAGCCAGACTGTGGATTTGGAACTCTGAAGCATACCGTGAAGCACAGACATCGGGATTTCCTCTTGAAATATCCGTGCTCCACCAAGAGAACCGATGTTTCTGTATTTCAGCATAAAAGTACGAGCAGAAACAAGAAGGGAATCGCAGCAATTGTAAAGACAATTGAGAGAAGACCTTGGGAACAAGCAGCCAATCAAATCAAAAGTCTGAAGAGAGATCGGAGTTCACATTGGAAGGAAATAGACTTCATTTCAAATCGGAGATTAAAATTCTCATTGTGTAAAGCATCATCGTGTCAGAGAAAAGAAAATTATAGTGGTCAGAAAGAACCAAAATGAAGACCTTTAAACTGGCAACGGGCAGATTGATATTTCTCATTTTTGCTGAGGAAGGGAATGGTAACACAGAAAATTGCAATTCTTAACTGGATACTTATTTGAAAACCAATGAGAAATAAAAATGTTAGAATGCACAGAACGTTTTACAACACTTAAGACAATTAATAGCAGAGCACAATTAAGCTGGAATATTAGAAAGCCCCTAAATTTTTCCATCAGAACCCGAGAATGCCGAGGACTAACCACCAAACGTGCGAAACGGGGTTGAGCTGGGCGATGTGAAACCTGACGTGGCGATCAGCAAAGTCAGATCATTCAGGTGAAACATATGTAATTGTTTCCCATTTAATGGCTGTAACGGTGACCTTTAAATTCCGGAGTACTTCGGATGACAAAAGGAAACAAGCATACATTTACACAAATAAACAAAGTTGATTATTGTCACATTAAAAACACTGACAGCGTTAAGACAGAGAGGCGCGAATTGAACTTGATCAGCAGCACAATACATTGAATCGAAGATGTCCCTCTTCTCTGCACTTTATGTGCAATTGCATACCTGGAAATGCAGCAGGAGTGTGTCTAGACTGCGGACATTGAGGACGAGATGAAGGTTCTGGGAATGGCGTGCTAATGTTTACATGAGAAAGAAGACATTTAAATCCATTGATATAACTAATAACTATTTCTAACAGTTCATCTTGAAGTTGCAGCAAATTGTTCCGTTGCAACGAAACATAGCAACATCGGAACGACAGGCAGGAGTAGGCTATTTGGCGCTTCAAACCTGGCGCACCATTCATCTTGATCATGACTGATCATCGAACTAAATATCCTGATCCCCACTTCCTCCCATATCCCTTGATCCCTTTAGCCCAAGAGCTATAACTAATTTCATCTTGAAATCAGACAACGTCTTGGCCTCAGTTACATTGTGTGGTCGTGAATTCCACTCATTCCGCACCCTCTGGGTGAAGAAATTGCTCCTGACCTCAGTTCAAAAAGGTTTACTCCATATCCTCAAACTATGACTCCGAGTTCTACAACCCCAGTCGTAGAAATCCACGACGCAATTCAGACTGTTGATGTACTCAAAACACATGGATTGCAATGATTTAAGAAGTCGCTTCATCATTGCATTCTCACTGACAGTTGAGTGTTTTCCTTCAGTGTACCCGAACAGGTGCCAGAGCGTGGCGACTAGGGGATTCACGCAGTAACTTCATTGCAGTGTTAATTTAAGTTTACATTTGACACCAATAAATAAATCTGGCCATGCGAAGTGTGAGCAAAAGGTAACTGTTAGCGCTCGCAACAACGATAACGTAAGATAGAATTCTCACAAAATATGTTGCAGTTTTGTGTTACTGGAGAAATAGTTAACGAGAAGCATCAGTTGTTTCTTTTTGTAACTGAAATCAGAGACACCAAGTAACGGTTTATATATATATCTATATATATATATATATATATATATACATATCCTCGAGAGACAGAGAGACAGTGAGAGATAGAGAGAGAGAGAGACTGTTTTCGACTTACATTATTAAGAAAATATAATATCCTCTCGTTGCTGGCCCAATGCTCAACTAACATTACTCATGCTTACACGGAGATAAGATAGTAAGCAAAAAGCAAAGTTTAGGTCAACGTACATGTGCAACAAAGCATTCCAGATGTAAATACGAATTGCTTCGATATAACTTCATCATGGGCAAAACCCGTATCAATGACCTGCGCAAAACATTCCTCACGCAAAACGGGGAGAGGTTTCACAGGAAACACGCATTACCAAAGACATCAAAACAGGGTGCTGTGCAAAGTAAATGAATCAACAGCAAAACAAATGCAATGCTGAAATTAAATTGATATTGCGTATGAAGAATTCAACTAAAGTTTTGAAGAGAGTTACAGTGCTTCTCTGTTGTCAACCCGTGAGTAAATATTGTACACCTGTTTTCATTTAAACATACGACACTTGATTACAATCAAATTCAATCAAATTCAATCAAGATCAACAGTTTGACATTCTGCTATCAACACACACTTCAAAATGCAAGATTGATTGGTAACCGAAAGCAATGATTTTGAAATAGATTCGTGACTGACTTCGAGGACATATGGGAAATGACAGATGCCCCTTGCATCCAGATTATGACTTATTCACAGCACTATGACGGAATGACAGCAGTATCATAATACATGGTCAGATGCTTATTTCGCGCCATTCCAGTAGCGTTCCACATTCAGTGCCGATTTGCGATGACCGTTACACGCAGTAATCCAAACCTTTGATGTTGAGGAGTTTCACTACCAAACATGATAGGTGGGCGCATACACCGCGTAGACGACTGCTTGATAATTTAGAGCCCCTGTGATCTATGTTTTTAGCTGAAAGAATAGAATGCAACTCCCAGATCTAATTCGCAACATTTGCCTCTGCAAAATCGTATTCCAGTCCACCCCACATGAAAATCACCATTGCTGGAGAATCCTGTATTATTATGATCTATCGCGCAAACAATAAAATACTCACATATTCGTACAACTAAAATGGTTATCGGCACTGACCATTTACACCAACGATGGCAATGATCACTTGGGAAATTTTTTCAATGAGATTAAAAGCTGCACTCATTTTCTGGATGATCCAAATGCGTGTTGCCACATTTGCAAACAATAAATTTATACTTAGTGGAACCTCAACGGGAAACTGAGGTTACATCATGTTCACGAAACAAAACAGGTTATGCAAATGTTTAGATCCCTGTTGACCTATTCTAAATTTAACCTTGAGTTCGAGTTGTGAAACTACAAACAAAAGAAAATTTAGTATCCATAATTGAACGCTGCGTGTTTCCAAAATATTAATGTCCCTTCCAAAAACAACTGACACTTTTCTCAGTTTATTTTTCATTTGTCCAGAAAATTGTTTCTGAAAGAATTAATTTTGCAGTATTTCAATAATTATTGTTAGCAGACAAATACAGCATATACCTGTACCAAACGTGCGTGCCAAACGAGGAATGGGCGGTACGGTAGCACAGTGATTAGCATTGCTGTTTCACAGCGCCAGGGTCTCAGGTTCGATTCCCGGTTTGGGTTAGTCTCTGTGCGGAGTTTGCATGTTCTCCTCGTTGCTGCTTTGTTTTCCTCCGGGTGCTCCGGTTTCCTCCCACATTCTGAAAGAGGTGCTGGTTAGGTGCATTGACCCGAAGAGGCGCAGGAGTGTGGCGACAAGGGGAATTTCACAGTAACTTCATTGCAGTGTTAATGTAAGCCTTATTTGTGACTAATAAATAAACTTTGAAATTGCTTCAGCACCTCACAATTATATATAAATCTAAACAAATGAACAATGCACAGTAATGTTGGCGATCACTTGTTTGTAACACATGAAACTTTAGAATCTATCTTGACCGAAAACTTCGCCAAGAATAATGCAGTTTCTCAGGAAAATGCAGGTACTATAATCAGGAACCATAATGCCATTTAAACTAACTGATGTATGACACTGAATATGTATCTACAAACTCAAAGTAATCCAACAACTGTGACTGATTCAAACAATCAAACTGCTGCCGACCACGTAAACCTAAGGCTGCAGAGTCGAGTTGCAATAACCATCAAAGCAGTAGGGACCTCAAATCAATACAGCGACCACAGTTTTTTTAATCTTTAGAATGCTTTTTAGTCTGTTGTAGGAGTGGAGGCGACAAGAAAGAGGGCTGTTTGGGAAGTAATATTTACATGTTTTTTTTTCAAATCCAAAACAGCAATTTAGAAAACTAATGGTTCTGGCACTTAAACAAAATCTCTTCAAATATTCTACTTGGAATCAATTGAACAAAAGAGATTTTTTGTGAAAAACAAATGAATGGGGTCTTCAGTCCCGTGAGTTGCAGTCTGCAGCATTGCGGGGATCCTAGACACACCATGCGGTCTGGATGACCACATTTTCAGGAGGTGCCACAGGTTTAACCATTTTGTCAGACGGGTTTGGGAGCTCGTGTTTCAGCTGGAGCCACAGTTTTCAAACCGCGAAGTTTAGAGGTTATTGTACAGCAGGAATTTAGAGGCAGTTACCCTGCAACGTATGAAATTGCAGTCAGAGAGGGAATGAATCTGACTCTGTGGGGCGCTAAGGATTCGCAGGTTTGTGGATGACACACTGATTAGCCGGGTAGTTAAAAGTGAGATTGAGTGCGTTCCGCCACAGGATGATATGGACAGGAGGGTCAAGTCGGCATATAATTGGCAGATGGAACCTAACCCTGATATTCGTGAAGTTATACAATTTTGAAAATGTAATTTGACAAGGGAGCCTTCAATGAACAACATGACACTAAATAGTTCAGAGAAACAGAGCAAATTGTTCTGATTGTCTATAAATGTCAGAACGGAGAAGTGCATATTGATGTTGTGGTGAAAAGGGCATATGGGACACTTGTGTTTATCAATCTTGGCATAGGTTAAAAATGGAGAGAGCTCATGTTGAAGTTATACATAATTTTGGTGAGGCCACAGATTGAAGAGTTTGTGCACTTCTTGGGCGGCACGGTAGCACAATGGTTAGCACTGCTGCTTCACAGCTCCAGGGACCTCGGTTCGATTCCCGGCTTGGGTCACTGTCTGTGTGGAGTTTGCACATCCTCCTTGTGTCTGCGTGGGTTTCCTCCGGGTGCTCCGGTTTCCTCCCACAGTCCAAAGATGTGCGGGTTCGGTTGATTGGCCATGCTAAAAGAAAAATTGCCCTTAGTGTCCTGAGATGCGTAGGTTAGAGGGATTAGTGGGTAAATCTGTAGGGATATGGGGGTAGGGCCTGAGTGGGATTGTGGTCGGTGCAGACTCGATGGGCCGAATGGCCTCTTTCTGTACTGTAGGGTTTCTATGATTCTATGATTGTCGGCACATTACAGGAAGGACGTAATTGCATTGGATGGGGGCGGGGTGGTGGTGGTGGTGGTGGTGGAGCAAATTCACCAGGATGCTGCCTGGCTTGGAACATTAAAATTATAAATAACATTTCGATAAACTGGGGCTGTTTTCCTTGGAGCGGAAAGGACTGAGAAGCGACATATTTAGATGTACAAAATTACGCTGGACATGAGCAGAGTGAATCGGGAGCAGCTGTTCTCCTTCGTTGGAAAGTCAGTAATGAGGTGACAACTTTTATGGTGATAGGTAGGAGATTTATGGGGTGTGGATAAAGCACTTTTTTAAAAAACAAAGGCCGTGATGGTTCATGGGACCATCACGAGACTGGTGGGAGGCGAATTGCCTCACATCCTTTCAAAAGTTACCCGATGAGCACTTTGAACATCATAAATTTCAGGGCGATGGGTCAAGTGCTGCTAAAACGGATTAGCGAGTTAGGTCAGGTCTTCGCAGCATGTCAGTGCAGACTCGATGGTGAAGGGCCTGTTTTGTGATTCTGCGATATTCTGATTCCCTGAATGGGTGACCCCCGGTCCGCCCAAGTGTGTAAGTGGCGGAGTTGCAGTGGTCGGCAGGTAAGAAGGAATGTCCCTGAGTGCTTATCGCTCAATAACCATTTTTCTATGCTGCAAAATGATGTGAATGAGGGTTCCCCTGGGGATTGTATCCAGTGCCTAATTCATGGCACTGGAGTTGGCTCAGCTGCTAAGTGATCATCAAGCATGTGTTTGAACTTTTTTTGTTAACATAAAACAGTACAAATAGAACCCCGCCATATGCAGTCCCATCAGTCTATTCTCCATCACCAGACATGTGAGGAATGGGGCCTGTGCCCGTGCAATCAAGGAGCACTTAATCAACAGAGACCTACTCACTGATGTTCCCTGTGAATATTGCCAAAGCCATATCCTGGCCACATTTCAACATTGGTTCAAACATGTAAGAAATATCTCCAGAGATGCGTGTGTCCACCCTTGACGTCACGATTGCATTTTGCCGACTAAAGCTTCAACAATCTTTACCAAAACTGAAATGAATGCTAATGAGGGAATTTTTTCCAGTTATTGGTGTTATAGCACGCACAGTGCATCAATCTGGAGTTCCCCAGCTCGGGCACGAAGAGCTACCATCTTTAGTTGCTTCGTCAATAAATGCTCAACCCAATTCAGGCCCCTCGGATATTGATTCAATTGTTTCCCAGGTGCAATAAGTTCGAGATAACATCCAGGCTGAGTCTATTTGGGAAAGTATTATTCCAAATCACTCAGATGCTCGATGATGACAATCTCCAGCAATGCAAATCCAATCTTCTCCACTTGCCATTTAATGAAATCGCTCCGGGAAAGACACCTTCAAGTGCAAAATGCCAACTTCTGTATTAAAATCGGTGGTACATCATTTCCGTGTAACGTGCGATAAACTAACATTGAAAATAGGTTATGATGCAAACATCATTGCCTTTTAGGTCAAGTGGAGAAGTGGTCCTTGTGTTGATCTCTGGGAAGGAGTCTACTTTGTAAAGCCAGCGTTGTCCAATTGTCCATTACTCTTATCTGTCACTTTGTTAGCCACTGTCATACCCACAATGTCACTGTCCTTTAATTCATTGCACCCATTAATATGGAACATTATACTGAAAATGAAGTCAAGCTACACAACAAATCTGCTTTAACAAAACGTTTTGCTTATTCAACAATAATCAGGGTGATGTTTGCAGAAATAATCAATCATTAGATTATTTTTTTTCCTGTTGTCAGTTTTAAGTGCATTTATTCAAAGCAACAAATGATGTTTTTATTCTGGACAATTGTAACATTCTATTCCATTTTTGCTCAGATCCTGACCTATGGGTCGAATAACATGTTTTCTCTAATTGTCCTCAACAGCAGCATTTGTCTGGTTTGCATTTCGGGGGTGTCGCCCCGAACTCAACCCCCCTCCCCCCCCTCCCCCCCCCCAACCCATTTCCCCTTCTGCTTCTGCTTCTGAACCTGCTTCTGAGGTCTTCATTGCAGACGTCAGGAAAGCCTTGTCGAAGGTCAAGCCACGGAAAGCGTCTGGCCCGGATGGGGTACCCGGACTAGCACCCATATCCTGCGTGCATCAGCTTGCAGGGGCAATCACAGACAACCTATTTTTACAACAATCTGAGGTCCCTATCTGGTCCAAGAAGACAACAATCATCTCAGTACCAAAGAAAAATCAAATAACGTGCATTAATGACTATCGTCCAGTTGTTCCTGACATCCATCATTCCGGATTGCTTCAAAAGGTTAGTCACCGCATGAATCAATTCGAGCCTCGCGGCTCATCTGGATTCACTACAGTTCCCCTACCGCCACAAGATGTCCACAGCAGACCGACATCTCTTTGGCCCCGCATTCAAACCTGGAACAACTAGATAACAAAGGCACCTATGTCAGACTACTATTTATTGACTACAGCTCAGAATTCAACACCATTATTCCTGCGAAATGCATCTCGAAACTCCGTAGTCTGGGCTCGGCCCCTCCCTCTGCGACTGGATCCTGAACTTCCGAAGCCACAGTCCACAATCAGTAAGGAGAGGTGCAAACACCTCCTCCACAGTCATCGTCAATACCGGTGCCCCACAAGACTGTGTGCTCAGCCCACACAAATAGTGATTATACACTTATGACTGCGTGGCCAAATTCCCCTCCATCTCGATTTTCCAGTTTGCTCATGACACCACCGTTGTAGGTCGGATCACAAACAATGACGAGACACAGTACAGGAATGACACAGAGAAAATGGTGAACTGGTGCGGCGACAATAATCTCTCCCTCCATGTCAACCAAACGAAAGAGATTTTCATCTACTTCAGGAAACAAAGGGGGGAACATGCCCCTGTCTACATCAATGAGGACAAACAAGAAAAGGTCGATACCTTCAGGTGTTTAGGTTTCTAGATCACCACCAACCTGTCCTGGTCCCCCTGTTCCGACACTATAGGTAAGAAAGCCCACCAATGCTTGAATCTTATCAGAAGAAGAAGGAAATTTGGAATGTCACCTACGACTTTCATCAACCTTTACAGATCCAGCAGAAGAAACATTATTTCCGGTTGTATCACAGCTTGATGTGGCTCCTGATCTTCCCAAGGCCGCATGTAACTGGAAAAGTTCGTGAATGGAGCGCAGTCAATCACGCAAAACAGCCTTCCATCCATTGATTCTGTCTACACTTCCCGCTGCCTCCGCAAAGCAGCTGACATAATTACGGACCCCATGCACCATGGACATTCTATCCTCCACGTTCTTCCGTCGGAAAAATATACAAAGGTCTGTGGTTACGTACCAATCAACTTATGAACGGCTTCTTCCCTGCTACCGTTAAACTTTTGAATTGACCTGTCTCGCATTAATTTGATATTTCTCTACATCCTATCTATGACTGTTACACGACATTCTGCACTCTCTCGTTTCCTTTGATATGAACGGTATGCTTTGTCTGTGTGGCGCGCAAGAAACAATACAATCCACTGTATACTAATATATGTGACAATAATAAATCAAATCAAATCAAATGAACCTCTTGGACCATTCACAAACATCAGGTCCTCTGGCACGACTCCGATATGCAAGGAGGTTTGAAAAGTTATTCTCATTTACTGTTTTATGTCCAGCATTCTTGCCCGATGCAATCAATTTTGCAACTCATGTTCGCCGGGTAAAGATTTATTTCATTGCCGGGTACATTGTTGTATTGTATCGAGTTAACCGAATCAGGTAGTTCACTAAATGTAATGAATGCCAGTCTGCAGAGAATCTGAATAGATCCGAAGCAATGATCTATTCTTTCAAATGGGGACTATTTTCAATGTGATATTCCATAATGTCACGGGAAGCATCACAACTGGTACTGTCAAAGAACAACAGTTTCAGTGAGAGCACAAATCGGAATCTCAGAAGAATGGATAGCAATGCTGGAACAATAGATCACAACTCGAGAAGAATAGATTGGAATATTACAACGGGTCAGAATCTGGGAGCAACTGATGAGATTTGTAGAACAATATTCAGGGAGTTGTCATTTAGTTTCTATGTGCTTTCTACATTTTATAAAGTGGCGTCCTTGTCATGGCGAATCCATGACGTTCTTCTGGTTATCCAAGAGGTTTTCTATCCCAATTTCGTTATTATTGGTATCCTTGGTAAGACTTCATTTAAATATACTAATTAAATGCAACATGATTAACTGCACTGATATCTTTATCATTTAAATTGAGCTGATTAGGAGGTACATTCTTTAATTCTGTCGACAAATTTGTTTTCTATTTCTGTACCCATGCCCTCGCGACCCTCAATTCTGGCCATAACTACCTCCATAATAAAGCGAATCTGAATCTCTGAAAAAGCCCACCGCCTGCATGAGACGTCATCTGTGACGCTGCAAAATCCACATTCGATTATTGTATTTCTCGGCCTTTTGGCTAAGATCAAGTGTAGTATGGATTGCCTGCACTTGGTTGAGGTCATTGGGTTACGCTGAGGCTTCATATGTTTCATATGAAGCAATTTTTAAAAGCGGCATCTCGGCCTTTTGGCTAAGATGCAAATGAGCTCAAGTCTTGGAGGAGGATCCTCCCCCTTCTCCAATCAGCTTGACTCATGTAGATCAGGCCCAGGACAGGGTGGTTTTGGTCTCCCGTCCAGTCTTGTCAGCCTTGATCTGAAATGTCTCAACTTGTTGAGACTCTGAATTGGGTTTGATTTGATTGAATTGGAAAAGTATTTTTAAAAAAATTCTCGGCCTTTTGGCTAAGATCAAGTGTATGATCAAAGCCAAGGGCTCGGATTTCGCAAGGAGCTATCGAGTTTCGATGGGGATTGTGGATTGAAGAAGCAGGCGTCAGACGACCGGCAGACGACCGTCTGCAACACTTGAGCTCTGCTGCTACTGGTGGATCTTTATGCTGGTTTCAAGCCTCTGGCTTGGACCTAACGCTGGTACAGTAAGACTCAGTGTTTTCGAGCTATGGCTGCAGCTGCTCTGAAAGCTACAGGCCAAAGGCAGCCCAACACCATCCGGGTGAAGCCTTTGGGAGGGGGCTCGCCTCTGGGCCGCGATTACCTCGTGAAGAAGGTATTGTTCGAGTGCTGCGGATTCCAAGCAGCAGATATCTACGGTTTGGCTGAGTACAGCAAGCCGCCGCACGTGGATATCAGCTTCAGAAGCCTGTCAAGATGCGTCAAGCTCCTGACAGCGGTGAAGGAGAAAGGCAAAGAGGGGCCCCTCTCTATCCTGACGGCGGAGCCCCTGTTCACCATGCCGTCCCAGCGGAACCGGGTTATCACATTCCATATGTATAACCACTACGTCCCTGCGGCTGATGTGCTGACGTTCCTCTCCAGGTACGTGGAGGTGAAGGGAGAGAGCGTGGACGTCATGGACCAGTATGGAATATGGACCTGTAAAAGGCAGGTGAGAGTCACCCTGAAGACCGACCCGAAGGGAGGCCTTCTGCACCCGCCCTCCAATTTTGCCATCGGAGGGAATCGAGGCTTCCTGTATTACACGGGCCAGCCACGACTGTGCCGCAACTGTGGCAAAACCGGCCATTTTGCCGCGAGCTGCAGCATCACCATATGCTGAAACTGCCTGAAGGAGGGGCACTCGACCGACGAGTGCAAATAAAGCAAATGTTGCAACCTGTGTGGGGAGACTGGCCATGTTTACAGAGTCTGCCCCAAGCGGAAGGTCACGTACGCCCAGATCACCGGAGGCGGAGCGAGGAAGGCGAGTGCTCCTGCCACCTCAGGGAACAAGAAGCCCACCGCAAAAGAAGCTGGCACGGAGAAAGCTTCTGAAGCAAAGATGGACTCCCCAGTGCAGCAGAGGGCGCAGAGGACATGGAGCACGAGATCGGAGATCCCGAGGGCCCCTGGCAGGTGGTGAAGAAAAAGAAAAGAACCCAGAAAAGGAAATCCTGCGCAGCCAGGGTCTCCAGTGGCGACGTATCCTCAGACGAGGAAAAGAAAGTGGGCAACCGACAAAGCATCAAACGGCGCATTAGAAAAGCGGCACGGGAACCACAACGGACTCGGACCAACGACCACAAAGCAGCGGGGACCATCCAGCCGATGGATGCAGCAGTGCGGCCGAGGCCCCCGAAACCCCGGACAGCAGGAACGAGGACACCGACAACGCCCAAGGTGGAGATCGGCCCGCAAGCCCAGCACCAACCGAGGGCTACACAACACCGACCATGTCACCCAGTCGTGGTCGGGGCCCTGACGCAGGGTCAGACTGTTACCTCAGCCCTGCAGCCCTGCAGAATTTCGTCAGCGCCACAGGAATGCAGCACCTGGAGGAGGCTGACTGAAGGACACGTAAGAACTGACAAACCTTTTAAACATTAAAATGTCTTTAAAGTTTGCATCTTTAAATGTTCGCAGTGTTAAAGACAGTCTGAGATGTGCGGCCAGCTTGTCCTACCTGGCCAAGGTCAAGGCCGACCTGCTGTTCCTGCAGGAGTGTGGAATACCACACCTCAGCAACTACAGGCGCTGGTCGAGTGTGTGGTCTCACGGACCGTCCATCTGGTCAGGTGGGAACGACTGCCGTTCATCCGGCCTAGGCATTCTGCTGCGGGGGGGCAACTTCACCGTCTCCGAAGTTAAGGAGGTGGTGGGAGGACGCCTCCTCGTAGCAAATGTCACGTACAAAAACTGCCCACTCAGGCTGATTAATGTGTATGCCCCTGCCGTCAAGACCGAGCGGCTGGCACTTTTTGAACAGCTGCCACTGCTACTCACCACCTCTAGGCCAATCATACTGGGTGGGGACTTTAACTGTATCATTGACAAGGCCGGCCGATCCAACAGGGCCGAAAGTAAACTGGACGCTACGTCCAGAGCCCTGCTGGAAACAGTCAAAGATGCCAAGCTGCTCAACGTCTTCAGCGATCCAGCAGATGGAGGGCAGCGTAGATACACATGGTCGCGGCCAGATGGGTCTGTCCGCTCCCGGATCGACTTCATGTTTGCATCCCGCGCGCTCACGGTCAGGTCCACCGACGTCAAGCCGGTGTTCTTCTCTGACCACTGCCTCCTGCTGGCAGACTGTCAGCTGGAGGAAAACCAGAAGGTGGGCAGGGGGTCCTGGAAGCTTAATGTAGAACTGTTGACCCCAGAGAACCTCGGGGAACTCAAGAGGGTTTACCACGGTTGGAGAACCGTGAAACCCTTCTTTGAGTCTACATCGATCTGGTGGGAAACCATCAAGGGCAACATCAAGAGGTTCTTTATCCGAAAAGGGGTTCAGAAGGCCAGGGAGAGACGGGGGGAAATGTCCCGACTCCAGAAAAGCATGCAGGAGCTACTCCAACTGCAGTCGATGGGGGTGGATGTCAAGGAGGACCTCCGGGAGGTGAAGAGCCAGCAAGCCTCGCGCTTTGCCTCAGAGGCCTCCAAGGTTATCTTCCGGTCCAGGGTCCACTCCGTGGAGCAGGACGAAACGTGCTCGCGCTTCTTCTTCCAGAAGGTGCACAGAGAAACCTCTGTGATCACAAGCCTGAAGGAAGAAGATGGCTCTGTAAGGTCATCGCAGTCTGACATCCTGAGGATTTGCAAATCCTTCTATGCCGGACTGTATGACCTGAAGCCAACAGACAGCACGGCCTCCCAATCTTTCCTGTCGTCTATCACGCAAGTCTAGGACGACGGCGAGCGGGAGAGCCTGGCCAGACCGGTAGCTCTGGATGAGCTGACAAAGGCAGTCGAGTCCCTTCAGAAGGGTGAAACTCCCGGTAGCGACGGCTTACTGGCTGAGTTTTACTCGGCATTGTGGGACTTGACGGGCCCGGACCTCCTGGAAGTATACAAGAGTATGCTTCTGGAAGGCAGCATGTCAGAATCCATGAAGAAAGGCATCATTACCCTCATCTACAAGCAGAAGGGGGAAAGGGAAGAAGTTAGAAATTGGAGACCTATTTCACTATTGAATGTGGATTACAAGATTCTGGCCAAGGTCATCGCCAACCGGGTCAAGTCTGCTCTGGGGTCAGTGATCCATCCTGATCAAACCTGTTCTGTACCCGGCAGGAAGATCTCTGATAGCCTCGCGCTACTCAGGGATACGATCGCCTACGTGCAGGACAGGCAAGTGGACACCTGCCTCATCAGTCAAGACCAGGAAAAGGTGTTTGACAGAATATCGCACAGCTACATGATGGATGTGCTGTCCAAAATGGGCTTTGGGGAGGGAATCTGCAATTGGATCCAACTGCTCTACGCAGACATCAGTAGCGCAGTTTCAATTAATGGGTGGGAATCAGATATGTTTCAAATCAGGTCTGGAGTCAGGCAGGGCTGCCCTCTCTCCTCCGTCCTTTTTGTGTGTTGCATTGAACCCTTTGCCGAGGCCCTCAGAAGTGACCCAGGCATCAAAGGGGTTACAATCCCAGGCAGCGGAGGGATGCAAGTCAAAGCCTCCCTCTACATGGGTGACGTGGCTGTTTTCTGCTCGGACCCCTCGTCTGTTGCAGGCTTCTTCGAGTCTGTGAGCAGTTCGAGCTGGCCTCGGGAGCCAAAGTCAACCAGGGTAAGAGTGAGGCCATGTTCTTTGGGAACTGGCCTGACACATCCTTTGTCCCTTTCACCATTAGGGCAGACGACCTCAAGGTGCTGGGGATATGGTTCGGAGCGGCAGGGGCATGCGCCAAAAACTGGGAGGAGCGCATCGCCAAAGCCAGACAAAAATTGGGATTGTGGGAGCAACGCTCCCTCTCCATTACTGGGAAGAACCTTGTGATCCGATGTGAGGTTCTGTCCTTGTTGTTGTACGTGGCGCAGGTGTGGCCTCTCCCCAAGTCCTGCGCAGCAGCAGTGACCCGGGCCATCTTCAAGTTCATCTGGAGATCAAAGATGGATCGTGTCCGCAGGGAGGCGATGCACAAATCTCCAGAGAACGGAGGGAAAAACGTTCCCAACGCCGCCCTCATCCTGATGGCCACCTTTGTGTGCGGCTGCATCAAGCTGTGGGTAGATCGTCGGTACAGTAACAGCAAGTGCCACTATTTTTTGAGGTTCTACCTGTCCCAAGTGTTGCGGAGATGGGTCTGGCCACATTGCCGCGGAACGCTCGAAGCAGTTGGACCGTACCGCAGCACCTGCCCTTCGTGGAGAAATTCTTCCGGAAACACACCTTTGACCACATGGCTATCAAGCAGTGGTCAGCACGTAATGTCCTTGAGGCCCTGAGAGAAAAGGAGACGGCAGATCCTGTCGGATGGTTCCCTGAGCGGACTGTCAATGTCATTTGGCAGAATGCCTCATCACCAGAACTCACAAACAAGCACGAAGACCTGGCTTGGCTGGTGGTGAGAAGGGCACTCCCCGTCAGATCCTTTATGCATGCCCGAGGTCTCAACCTCACCGCACGCTGCCCTCGAAGCGGCTGCGGGGCTGATGAGACGGTCGCACATTCCTTGTGGAATGTGCCTTTGCAAAGAAGGTCTGGAACGAGATGCAGTGGTATTTGTCGCGGTTCGTCCCAGGCAGCTCGGTGACGCATGACTCTGTGCTCTACGGGCTGTTTCCAGGGATGCACACCGAGACAAATATCAACTGCTGCTGGAGGGTCATCAACTGAAGGACGCGTTTTGGTCCGCCCGAAACTTGCTGATCTTCCAGCTGAAAGAATTGTCCTCGACCGAGTGTTGCAGACTGGCACATTCCAAGGTCCAGGACTACGTGCTCAGGGATGCGCTCAAGCTTGGGGCAGCCGCCGCCAAGGCATAATGGGGAAAGACCACCGTGTAAAGCGTCTCCACCGAGGCAGACCGAGGGCCGGGTAACTGCAGAATACCCTCGGCCTACGTAACTGTGTGCCAACCTGATAAATAACGGCACACAGTAAACTCTGACACATGTATATAGTTTTAAGAAATGGAATGTAACGAAATGTAATGTTTTTGTAAATAAGCACTGTATTGTACTGTAAAAATGATTCTTTTTTGCACTGTTTATGACTTTTGGATCTGTCATTTTGCAATGTTTTATTGGAGAGTTTTTTTTGTGAATAAAGTATATTTTTGAAAAAAAAAAATTCTCGGCCTTTTGGCTAAGATCAAGTGTAGTATGGATTGGATGCTGCACTTGGTTGAGGTCATTGGGTTACATTGAAGCTTCATATGTTTCATATGAAGCAATTTTTAAAAGCTGCATCCCGGCCTTTTGGCTAAGATGCAAATGAGCTCAAGTCTTGGAGGAGGTGTTGCTTTGCTCCTCCAATCAACTTGGCTCATGTAGATCAGGCCCAGGACAGGGTGATTTGGTCGCTCGCCCTGTCTTGTCAGCCTTGATCTGAAATGTCTCAACTTGTTGAGACTCTGAATTGGATTTGATTTGATTGAATTGGAAAAGTATTTAAAAAAAATTTCTAACATTGACAACCTACCAATTTCAAATCACATTACCACCACTAAAATCGCTGCCTACATCTTAAATCAAACAAGGCCGCATTTATTTACAATCGCTGTGCTCAGTGGCCCACATGGATTCCCAGTTCACAATCTGCAGGCTGCTCATTTACCCTGTGTGAATTTGAAACACTTTCTTCTCTTCAATAACAAAGTTGCCCACTCGCAGCGCCATCACATCACACATGCACATTTCTGCCTCACCTCATCTCCTTAAAACACATCAGCAGTGCCTTTGGTGAATGCACAATCGACTATTACAACGATATATTGGTTCTTACTCAATTTAGAAACGGCCAAATACCACGAGGCAGCTGAATAAATCCTGTCTGTAATCTGACTCATGACAAGTCGTTTGCATCCATCTCCCTTGTTTCCTCTTATCTAAATTGGTTCCTGCTATATTAAACCCTTCATTTCTATGTTACAAGTGATGCCATTGGATGCCTCCATGGTATCAATGCTCGGATTAATCACATTCCCCCGTCGATTTTTCATGTAGGTGGAGCACGTGGATGGGTTTGTCTGGTAGATAAGATATGTAGGCTCACAATACAAAGTATATGGCAGTCTATAAGACAGGCATTTCGGTTATGGTACTCAGATGGTGCTAGGAAGGGACGTAGTGCACAGACATAAAATGAAGCAATTGGGTCAAAAATGGAACGAAATTGTAACAAGGCAATCCTCACTTAAATGCCCGTAGCATTCGGTAAATAGATGAATTAACGGTAGAAATTGAGGTGTAATAGTGTTGCAGATTCAGGTCGGGTGAAGAGAAAGATCAGCTTAATATATGAAAGGGCCATTCAAACGTCTGATAACAGTAGGACAAAATATGCTCTTGAGTTGGTACGTACTTTCAGAATATTGTATAGTTTTCCCGATAGAAGAAGGTGAAATAGAGCATTTCTGGGGTGCGTGGGGTCCGTGATTATATTAGAACATAGAACATAGAACAGTACAGCACAGAACAGGCCCTTCGGCCCACGATGTTGTGCCGACCTTCATCTGAAACCAAGATCAAGCTATCCCACTCCCTACCATCCTGGTGTGCTCCATGTGCCTATCCAATAACCGCTTAAATGTTCCTAAAGTGTCTGACTCCACTATCACTGCAGGCAGTCCATTCCACACCCCAACCACTCTCTGCGTGAAGAACCTACCTCTGATATCCTTCCTATATCTCCCACCATGAACCCTATAGTTATGCCCCCTTGTAATAGCTCCATCCACCCGAGGAAATAGTCTTTGAACGTTCACTCGATCTATCCCCTTCATCATTTTATAAACCTCTATTAAGTCTCCCCTCAATCTCCTCCGCTCCAGAGAGAACAGCCCCAGCTCCCTCAACCTTTCCTCATAAGACCGACACTCCAAACCAGGCAGCATCCTGGTAAATCTCCTCTGCACTCTCTCCAGCGCTTCCACATCCTTCTTATAGTGAGGTGACCAGAACTGCACGCAATATTCCAAATGCGGTCTCACCAAGGTCCTGTACAGTTGGCTACTTTTCCGAGGCAAACGGAAGTGTACATGGAATCAATAGATGGGAAGTTGGTTTCCGTGATGGACTCGGCTACATTCACAACCCTTTGTAGTTTCTTGAGATCTTGGTCAGAGCAGGAGGCATACCAAGTTGTGATACACCCGGATAGGATGCTTCATATCTGTAAACATTGGTGCGAATCACAGTGGAAAAACCGAATTTCCTTTGCTATCTGAAAAAGTAGAGGTGTTGGTGGGCTTGTAGGATTAGTCTCGAGGGACCAGGTCAGATTGTTGGTGATCTGAAAACCCAGAAACTTGAAGCTCTCGAAAATTTCCACTTCATCACTGTTGACTTAGACAAAGGCATGTCCTCCACTACGCTTCCTGATGTCTATGACTAGCTCTTTAGTTTTACTGACATTGGGAGAGAATTTTTTGTCGCTCTACAATTTCACCGATTCTCTATCTCTTTCTTGTATTCCATGTCCATCGTTGTTTGAGATCCGACCCATTACAGTGGTGCCATCAGCAAACAGGCAGTCCTATGTTGATATGAAGTAGAGCAAAGTACTGATGACACTGCCATGGTTTTACTGGTGTTGTAAGACTTTTTACTGTGTTTACCCCAGTCCAACGCCGGCATCTCCTCATCATGTACATCCAGGACACAGACGTGGTTTCAAGGAGATTAAAACTGTGAACTGAATACTCAGGGGTACTTGACCTTGATTAGAAACAAAAAGGAGGAAAGGGTGGGAGGGTTGTGTTCCTAACTCTGTGTTTTAGAACATAGAACATAGAACATTACAGAACAGAACAGGCCCTTCGGCCCACGATGTTGTGCCGACCTTCATCTGAAACCAAGATCAAGCTATCCCACTCCCTACCATCCTGGTGTGCTCCATGTGCCTATCCAATAACCGCTTAAATGTTCCTAAAGTGTCTGACTCCACTATCACTGCAGGCAGTCCATTCCACACCCCAACCACTCTCTGCGTGAACAACCTACCTCTGATATCCTTCCTATATCTCCCACCATGAACCCTATAGTTATGCCCCCTTGTAATAGCTCCATCCACCCGAGGAAATAGTCTTTGAACATTCACTCGATCTATCCCCTTCATCATTTTATAAACCTCTATTAAGTCTCCCCTCAATCTCCTCCGCTCCAGAGAGAACAGCCCCAGCTCCCTCAACCTTTCCTCAAAAGACCGACACTCCAAACCAGGCAGCATCCTGGTAAATCTCCTCTGCACTCTTTCCAGCGCTTCCACATCCTTCTTATAGTGAGGTGACCAGAACTGCACGCAATATTCCAAATGAGGTCTCACCAAGGTCCTGTACAGTTGTAGCATAACCCCACGGCTCTTAAACTCCAACCCCCTGTTAATAAAAGCTAACACACTATATGCCTTCTTCACAGCTCTATCCACTTGAGTGGCAACCTTTAGAGATCTGTGTATATGGACCCCAAGATCTCTCTGTTCCTCCACAGTCTTCAGAACCCTACCTTTGACCCTGTAATCCACATTTAAATTAGTCCTACCAAAATGAATCACCTCACATTTATCAGGGTTAAACTCCATTTGCCATTTTTCAGCCCAGCTTTGCATCCTATCTATGTCTCTTTGCAGCCTACAACAGCCCTCCACCTCATCCACTACTCCACCAATCTTGGTGTCATCAGCAAATTTACTGATCCACCCTTCAGCCCCCTCCTCTAAGTCATTAATAAAAATCACAAAGAGCAGAGGACCAAGCACCGATCCGTGCGGCACTCCGCTAGCAAGCTGCCTCCAGTCCGAAAATTTTCCATCCACCACCACCCTCTGTCTTCGATCAGATAGCCAGTTACCTATCCAATCGGCCAACTTTCCCTCTATCCCACACCTCCTTACTTTTCCACTGCCTATGTGTATTGGCTACAATTGCATCCCAACCCCGATCTCACCACCTCACCACGATGCTCAGAACATTCACATGTTTCTGAAAATAAAGTCAGAATTCTTGGACATCCCCAATTTTAATCTCTCCACCATTGTCTGCCAACCATTTACCTATCAATACCATTTACTTGCAAAGACTCGCATTCCAAGATTCCCTTGCAAATGAGTCTTTGTCTATATATGCCCTGTCTGTGAAGCCAACTCTCCACTCTCCTGATAAAGGAACAGCGCTCCGAAAGCTCGTGCTATCAAGTAAACCTATTGGATTTTAACCTGGTGTTGTGGGACTTCCGAATGTGCCCACCCAGTCCAACGCCCGCATCTCCACATCATGACCATGGACCTATCTATGCCTTAAGCTGTGTATTTGTCTCTACAAGCATCGTTATATTTCACTTCCCCAGTTAACAACCTATCTATGCCTGTACTACCTGCAGCCTTTCCAAATTATTGCTCATCCAATCTAATATCTACATATCAACATCACTGCAGTGCCTGTCTTTAACTGTTTCAGCAAATGTCCTCAGATTTTGTTTGTGAATTTAAACCGCTATGCAAATCTTAATCATCGTTGTTAAAGTATTCAGCAGCGCTTGCAGGGAGCGATTGGAATTTTGGCGATTTCATTTCAGGGCCTTGCGGTCCAAGAGGTGAAGGGACCTGAGAAGTTCAGTGTCAATCAGGGATGTTAACTGACAACATCTTATGGATTGCAGACTGTTTGGTTCAGAATGAATCGATCTTCTGCAAAAAGCATTCTTTGTCAGAAGCTTACGCCAAAGTGGAGGTAGTGCGTTGTACGTTGTAGTAATGAGGGCTGCTCCAACCATGCAGATTGACTCATCTGGATTACAGCTCTTCAAACTAAAAGCAGTATGGAGACTGTTCCAACTACATTGGTTCTCGCACAACCCCGCCAGCGCATGAAGATACAGTGTGTCTCTCCCATAATTACGTGTCCCACCACCCTGGTTAGCCGTCACGTTGGGACACATTAACCACGAGGCTCACACACAACCGTGTCTTCCTGATAGGTTATCGTTCCCCATTCTGATCCCTAGACTGACTACGCGGCCGAACTCGCCTCAAAACCGTGAGATTCCCTGCCACCCGCATCCAGGCCATCACCCGTTGGCTACCTCATCACGTTTACCTCCGGCCGCAATCCACTGATTCCCAAAAACTTAAATATCTTCATCAGCTTTAGATCCTGGCCATCCCATCCTCCCCTTTCATGCTCATCTTTCCCAGTCACAGTGGCTCCTGCCTTAGCCCTGGCTCCTCCAGGTCAACTCCCCTCTAAATCCATCCCATCTTCCTCCCTGATATTCAAAGTCATCTCTGTTTCCCACTGAACAAATACTGACCACATCAGGCTCCGCCTCCGTATTCAGCACTGGCTCCCACAGCGCATCCGTCCCGGCATTATACCAGATTCCTGTTCCTTCGAACATCTCTCTTTTGTCATAAATATTATTGCCTTTACCCTCATCATTGCACATCCCATATGTTCTTTCATCTGGAATAAAACACTGTAGTTACTTATACGTGGTGAATTCTGAGTTAGATCTCATTTCTATTAATCTAATATGTGTCCCCAGCCAGATGGATAATCACAATTGTCCAGTGTTCTTCCTTACATTTACCTTACCGGCAATTTAGAACCTAACACGTGAACAATGTGGTCTTTCCAAATGTCCCACTCATTACTTGGTAGCAGATGTGGATCTATTCGTTGTTATCCTCGACCTGCTGTTGAGACACATTCCCAGTTTTTATTACAAAAACATTATTTTATTTTCATATATTAAATCCCAGAGTGTAATATCCATGCCATACTGCTTTATCCAGCCACTGATTGTTCCATCTGGTTCACCATCATTTTCAGGTTTTATCAATTTGTACCCATTTGCTGTCAGAAGCTGAAAAAAAATAATATTGTACTGAACAAACGGCGGCTGGCGTTCTTGGAACAGTGACTGCGCTGAGCTTTTTTGAAGAACATTACTTACTATTTTATGTGAACACGTTGGTACCTGCTTGGGAATATGCCCTGGTTTTGTGATGGAATGAGAGCTGGTCTGGATTCTCCTGACTGGATTGGAATTGAATTCCTATTTGCAATATTAAGTCCTGGCATCCCATTTGTGCTGATTCTGTGGCTCAGTCTTTTCATTGTCCGACGCAGGTTAGTGAGCAGCCGAGCATGGAGGAAACTCCGGGATAACAGCAGTGATGAGAATCCCAGGAATCCAGAGGTGGAGAATCGAAGAAAATCTACAATTTTCCTAATTGTTCTTTCCGCCAGTTTCAAGTTTTTATGGTCAATTTTAATGGTTTGTTTAATAGGCAATAGAATTGCACTCGTGGGGTATTGCCCTCTGTTTACTAATACCCCTCAAGTGCAATTCTATTGCCTCTTAAATAAACCATTAAGATTGACCATAAAAACTTGAAATTGGCGGAAAGAACAATGATTGGGTTTTTCGGGAACTGGGATTCATGCTGCGGCTGCTGAATTGCTGCACAGCCACTGCGATTCATGCCGTGACCCAAAACGAAGTTCAGAGAGCAGTTCAAGAATGTTTTCAGTTATCCATTTGCTTCGCTTCTTCAATTATTTCGATGAAGAGTACTGAGTCAATGGCAATTTGCAAAAGTTAGTCATTTGAGTACAAGCAGTTCATTTTCTCATGCTAACAGAGGAGGCTTTGGTTTGTCACGATGGTGGCATAGTGTGAAAAGGGTTAAAACTGCCTTAACAGATAACGGAAGTGGTATCACTCTCTTAATGGAAGTTAGGCGTGGTTTTTTAATATCAGTGCAGGGCAGGGCACATTCCTGCTGCTCTGATAGTATATTAATAAAACAGCTGCAGACTCGGTCTCCTGCTTAAAACAAAAGTTGCTGCCTCTCACCAGGGTAACAGGAAGAGCCGCAAGACTGTTGAGATGCAAATAGAACAGCGATTACACTGTCTGAACATTTTGATTTAACAATTGACCTTCAGAAATTTAAAATCCTTCACAGAAAGTGGATCATCTCGTGATTGTTTTGAGTGGCTCATAATTCTGAGCTTCCCCTCAGCCATCGCATCAACACGCACCCATTGGCCGACATGACTATCATTATCCCACTTCCCGCCCTCATATCCTGACCAGGAGAACAACCACAACAGGCAGCATATCTTCCCATTGATCAATTAACCTCCGCATCCTCCTGCAACCTCACCAAATCAGTTGCATTCCCATCATTACCATTCCCATTCGAAGGGCGACCTGTCAAACAGCCAATATGCACGCAAATAATAGAGGAGGAACTGATCTCCCCCATCACCAAAAACAACTTTCCCCTTCAACTGTCCGGTTTCCCTGTCGCATTGTCAAACATCATGGCACCGATTTTACAGTCGAATATCCCGCTTCATGATAACGACAGCGAATTAGCCAGCCAACCTGCAATTCAGCGCACTCCTAGCCCCGATAGAACACTGAACTCCTTCAAACCATGAGAGCGGTCCACTGTCATTAGATAATGACACTGGACAGCTGTCATTATTTGAAGGTGTTCAGTGATTTATCGGGGCTCCCTATCCATATTCTGCTCCCTTTCAACGAATAAAAGATTGAGTTCCACATGTCCCCAATGGTGACACTCCCTTCTCATTTGGCAGTTCAACTTGTCTCGCACAAGGACAGGACAGAGAGCTCGAGAACCCCCCACACCCAAGCTGTGTTCCCTCCCACTAGCAGCTCCACTTTCCCATCACCCTGTTCGTTCTCCCTTTCCCGACATCGCTCCCTTCCTAATGGCATTTGACATGGAAATCAACATGTTGCATCACAGGCATTGTTCACATCTCTGCCTTATGTCACCCACTGGACAAACGCCAAGTGTCAGCACGAATACCTTTACCATCAACATATCCATATACCCCCACCCCAAACCACCGCCGCATTGATGGAAAGAAACGCATTCTGAATGGCTTTGTTTTACCCCCGGACCATCAAAGCGATTGATTATCCATCTCGTGGAGACGTTGAGCTGAAAAAAAACTAACTGCTTTCTTCTCTTTTTTAAATTCATATGAGCAGAACATTCTTCGTTATTTAGTTATCTTGTTTCTTTGTCTGTTGTTTCCACCGAGGCTGCTTTCCTCGCCGTGACTTATCTTGGCAAATGGAAAACTAGGCAAGAAATACAACTGCTGTTGGTGTATAAGAGAAGAGGTGGCGCCGTGGGCTGTCCCCCTTCGGGGCAGTCCCCGGCAGCTGGCAGTCTGCGCAGGTGTCGTTCTTTGCTCTTGGCAGCCAGCGCAGACGCAGTCTCCAGCTTCTGGTAGCCTGCGCAGGCGCAGTCTCCAGCTCTTGGCAGCCCGCGCAGGCGCAGTCTCCAGCTTCTCATCGCCTGCGCTGGTGCAGCCTCCCGCTGAGCTCAAGTTTCGCACGAATTGGTTCTGGTTTCCGTGTCAACATGGAGAGGCGTCTGAAAGGGTCAATAATCACACAAGCTTCTCTGAGAGAATCCATTGGTCCTTGTAAAAGTCAACACATATGAGCGTTAAGGCCATTAGTCTGAAATAATTCATGAAGTCAGAATTCTGGGCCTGATAGGAGGAATTGATTTTCTCAAACCCTGGCAGAGGCTGGGACATCAAGGATAATTTGTAACAATAATGCCTTACTTCCGCTAACATGGCTCTTCGCTTTGATTGATTGTTATAGTTCAGTAAGTTCGAGATGGTCGTGTTTGGCATTTAACGTTTGCATCTTATGATTGATAGCGCCTTAATCATTCGCTGTCAGTCGGTAGAGATAACTTATATCTTGATGGGAATATTTTAATAGTTTCTAATCAAATCTGGATCTATATCTGCTTGTCTACTCCTCAATTCTGTTCTCTGGCTGACCGTGATGAACTTCCAGAATCGTATAGTTATTGGATCAATCACCATTGGGAAAAACTCTGTGACATTATCTGGCTACTTAAAGGGAAAAAAAGCAATAAACACTCTAATCGGTGAAACATCAAAGAAAGCCCGCAACAGTGTTACAGTGGAATGCAAATGAAAATTCGAGTCGAATCCGACACGTAATAAATATTGATGATCAACATGGAAATGAAATGCCTCATTGTAACACACGGATATAAGAAATCTTAAAGACAAACATCTATATTGCACAAATGTGGACACATTTGTTTGCAGAATATTAAGATCTGCTGCAAAATGCACAGATTACAAACGAGAAACTCCTGCATTCTGCATTTTGTATTAAAGTTCATGGAGCACACGTTGTCAGTTTGACTTCCTACATGTTCAATGGTTTATTATGTTTCTGCAATAGCTAAGTGGGAGAACTAATAATGTGTTTGTTCTCTTTCATATTTTTGGAATTGGTGTTTTGTTTCTGTTTATAAATCCACGAAAACGGTTATTTTGGATTTATCTTCGTTTAGAAAGTACACAGACACTGACAGAAGCTAACAGTGGGGAGAACAATGATAATTACCCACAAGTCAATACAGAAAGAACATTAAATCAATTAACTATGATTTTAAGACATGCAAGTTGACATTTTAAAATTCATTTCAAAGTATTTTACTGTGACTATAACAGAGATATGCACACTCTAACAATCAATGCAGACTAAACCCCAATCCTGGCCGAGATAGGTTTTATTTTCCTCCGGTGCATTCGTGTTGTTTTCCCGATATACATCACTTGCAACTCGGTGTTGAGCTCCTCACCGTCCTGGCGTCCAGCATCCTTGAGAAATCGGCAGGACCAGGCTTCAGTGACACCCGCCGAAATAACCCGGCCTGTGTTAGTGGTGGAATAGGAACTGTTTTTTTTCTGTTGGTGGAGAGAAGAGGGGAGTGGCGGAGAACAAGTGCAATAGAAATCGAGTTAATTCTGCTATTGGAACACGCCAGGTTGCACAGGACCGCGATGAACTCTGCTAATTTCATCACATTAACATCACAATCACAATGAGATAATCCAACATGTATCAAATGGTTTCCATTCTAAAGGAAGACATTTTGCCCATCCTGACATGGATCTGACCCTGGAAGAGAGGGTCAGAGAGCGCCACAACGCCAGCCGTCTTATTTACATTTCAGTCATACAATTTGTTTAACGAAAAATAATTCCTTCTGGCATCTCTCTTTCCTTTGTTGAGGATTTGAATTTGTGTTATTTTCCCTCACAATGCTGCCAACAGGAAGAGCTTCTCTGTTTCCACAGCGCCCAGATCTCGCATTATTTTCAATATATTTACCCAGTCTCATCTCACCTTCTCTTCTTCACGAAAATAGTTTGAACTTCTCCAATTCATCTACATAAGGAGTTTCATATCACCCGAACCATTCTCCTGAACCATGCCTGTGATCCTGTTAATTTACAATCCGTGCAAATGTGTGATATCAAAAAATGCTCGCAACAATCCTGTTGAGACTGAACTAGAGTTTCGACAGGTGCACATATAAATGTAACTGCTCTCTGTCATAAATACCTGTTATTATTAACATCAGGATCATCGAGGAGACACATCGGGACGTGTTTGTCTGCAGCATCTTTATCATCATAGAAATTACAGAAACCCTGAATCTCTCCACATACTTCATATAAAAGTATAACACTCCACGGTTTACTGAATAAAATTGCATTTGATGATGGCACGCCCCATTGTATCCGCTTGTCCACGTTATCTCGAATTATATCAATATCATCCTCATATTTCACAACACTTGTCAATTATTGAGCTTCTTTTTTTGCATGCACAAGTGCACTTCATTCATATTAACCACTGCTGCCTCACAGCGCCAGGGATCCAGATTTGATCCCCGGCTTGGGTCTCTGTCGATGTGTAGTTTGCACATTCGCTGCGTGTCTGCATGTCTTTCCCCTGGGTGCTCTGTTTCCACCCGCAGTCTAAAGATGTGCGGGTTAGGTGCATTGGCCACGCTAAATTGCCTCTTAATGTTAGAGGGACTAGCGGGAGAAATATGTGGGTTTGGGGATAGGGCGTCGGTGGGGTTGTCGTCGGTGCAGACTCTTTGGATGGAAAGGCCTCCTTCTGCACTCTAGGAATTGTATCAAGCAGCTGTGTCATATTAGTTAGCTAATTTGAGCTGTGTTGTCCAGTTTTGGAATTATGGGAATGCAATCCAAAAATAAGTATTTCTGAACCGGGTGGTGTAATGTATTTTTCATGAAAGAAGAAGAAACACCAATTAGAAAGACGTTGCCACATCAATGTCCCAAAGGTGAATCAAAGATTATAAATTACAGTTTTTTGCAATGAGGGTTTAATACACATTGATTACCTGCAGCACAAAGTGTCACATCACTTCATTCAACATGTTTCTACGAATGTTCAAGAAAATATTCTACCCAGCACTTGCTGTTGTTGGTGTTCCTGGTAAGTGACTATGACCATTGTATGTGTTTAAATATGTTTGTGAGCTGCCTCCGATTTTTTCTCTGTCGCTCATAAGCTTCATAATAACTCAATGGAAAGCGCTCAGCAGACCCATTAACAGTGATACCGGCTGATTAAATCAAATGTGCTGAAGTAGGTCTGCGGCTTCGTTATGTTTCCAAGACTGATAAAAACCTAGTTTATCACTCAGAGTTTCTCCGAAACATGAAATTCTTATCCTTAGGAGAAACCCATGCCAGATGAAATCGATGGCAGTGAATGGAAACAATCCGAAAGAAAATATCCCTGAGGGTAGTAGCAACATGGCACGAAATGTGCAAAACGAAACAAAGTAGAAACCTAACGCTAACAATTATATATAACTGATAGAATCTGTTTGCGGAATTAAACATATGGTCAATCACAAATAAAAATGATATATCTGACGCCATTGATCATGTCTTACAGGGACAATCAGTGCAGCATTCTGCTGTCTTTCAGTCGCTAAAATTAGCGGAATATCTGGCACTCGTTCGCATGTATTACTGGGAGTATCTGTCTCTGTCCGACTGTATCTTATAAGGGCCACAAGCAGAATGAAATAATTGATACCACTGATTGGCTATTATTAGAAAAAAAATGCATTACTGTGGGATTTCAATTGAGATGGGTCAGAAACCGCACTGGATCACCTAACACCAGTGACTATGTACTTATGTGATATCTATGTGGATAAATGTACTCACTTTAAAATGAGCAGGTTATATCTTAAAATGCAATTTGCCATGTAAATTGGCGAGTGTTACCAACATTCCATCAATCTACCTTTGCGTTTTAGTAACGGGTTCGACTGACAGAGGTAAGTTTTACTTTTAGATGATCTAAAGAGTTACAGTGACTATAAAGTGAAATGTTTAATTATGACTCGCTTTTATATGAACTTCTCCCAAAAACAAATGTGCATCAACTATCGCATGGTACTTTTATCTCACTTCCTTTCTTCCGGTAATGAACTTCACTGATTTGTTTTGATTTTAAGTGGTCTTCTTTACCTGATTTGCAGCGACTTGCTGTAGTGAAAATAATTCATAATTGAAATGTCTACTGTTGAGGCATATCAGTTGATATTTAATTGCTTCAGGAAATACGTTGGATGTTTCTTCCTTTATCGTTCCACCCTCAATTTGAATGTTCCAATTCGATTTTCGAATGAGGTTTCTTCTTTCTAATTCCAGATATTTTCTGTAAATGTTGAAAGACAGTGATCCCAGAGATGGGCCTGTGAAATATCACTCATCACTGTTCATGGATCTGATTAAATCCCTTTGACCGCAAATTACTTGGTTCCCTGATGTCCCTTACGCTCCTTTGTTCCCTAACACAATATTGTTGAAATTAGCCATGAGTATGCTGCCTTCTGATATACTGAATTCCTCTATTAAATTAAAGTGTTGTGATCTATAATATCAACCTAAACTTTAATTTCTGAAATTGTATCCAATAATTCATTGAAGTCTGGACTTTTTTTCGAAATTGCGCTGAGTAATGCTTATCATAATCGATGTTTTCAGGTGTTTTGTGTTCTATTCAGTTTTACTGCTATTATTTTCCCTAGTACTCACATTGTTTTAACTTGCCTATAATTCTTTCGAGTTGTACCATCTTCTGTTTGAAAAATCAGGAATACCATTCGGTGCCAATCAGTCCATTCATATTGTTATAATTGTTATGACTGAACAAGTAATAATAAACCTCCTGCCTCCCCATTTGCTTTAATACCTTCGCTGGAATCCACAACTGGAACTTTCCCCTTGTTTTCGATTAATTTATCAAATTTTCATCTTACATTTCTTTGAGTTATTGGTTTGAATTCATTTTTTTTCTAGTTGCTATTATAGTTCTTCCCCTCAGAGAGCTTTCTTTCTTCTTCAAGCCATGAATGATAATGAAATGGTTCATTCTGCAATGGCAATCTCAAAACTTGTGTCACCTCCATCATTCTGTGCGCGAAACTGTCCTCCATCATTCAATTTCTATTTCTGTCATCTCTCTCCCTCTTTGCTCCAGGGTCCTGTCAATGCGAGCTTTCAGTTACCTCACAAAGGATGGGACGTGCCTCAAAGACACCATGAGGCAGTTTCCTCGCCAGTTCCCTTCCATCATTTCCAGCTCGGATAGTGTGAGGACAGATTCTCTTGTTTAGATTTATTCACTTTCGATAACCATTTGGACTATTGCCATCCCAACCATCAGCACTCTCGAAATGCATACACATTCAGATTCCTCAATGTGAATTTGATACAGGGCCCCTAACTTCAGGAGAGCTGTGCGTAGTCCACGTGCAAACATAGGGATAATCCATGCCCAATTTCTCCCTCTGACAGAGTCTGTATGTGTGCTAGCTATGCGGACTTTGCTTCGGAGAAATGCCGGTATGCTAGATGTGTTTTGTAGCCTTCTATGGGCATTTGCTATTCTCATCCTTCAAACATTATTGTACACTGCTTTGCTTTGAACTAAATTTATGAATTCGTGTGCCTTGAATTTGCACCCGACATTCACTTTGGAAGGTCCCTCTCCGACAATGCCCTTCAAGTAATCGATGCATCAAACTCCACTCAACAAATTTGGATGTGCACCAAATGTAATTTTTAAAAAGATTTTCCTACTCCCGCAGCACTGTTCATCATAACGCAACGAATTCCCCACTCACACATGTACCACCGGGCCCTCCGCCCCCAAAAGCTTCCTGGAGAAACTCTGTGTCCGTATGCCCCAGTGTCTAAAGCTCTGTCCCGTAATTTACGACAATGCTGCCTACGAGCAAGTGTTTCTGATATTTCTGCATTATTCCTGAGTCCAGGTTCCCCTCATTTGCACACGCGTCTCTCTATCGCGTCCAAGCCAGCTTTCTTATAACTAGTCTCATCTCTTCCGGGAGTGGAAATCATTAACTTACCTAATTCATTCCACGCTACCATACTCTGCATTCAACACATACTTTCCGCCTTTCTTCCACGTCCACCTTCGGTCACCACACAACATGCATGCTCCCAATCTCACGCTTTGCCACCCTTGCCTCGGCCTTGGCCGCTTTCTGATTTTTAACATTGTGTTAGATTTCAAGATGTGACGAATTCATTAAACTGGCAAAATGTTTAAATGTAATCTCGCAGCAAATTTATCAAACGGATAAATGTCACACGAACATCCATCATTTAATGTAATCAACTAATTATGAGTTCTTCAAGGTTTGTATGATTTTGGTTCAACTCATCTTATTACTTCATCTAAAGCCCGAGGAATACTAGCCTATTTTGTTTCATTCATTCGTGGTACATGGGTGTCACTGGCTGACCAACATTTATTGCCCATCCCGAGACGCCTTCCAAACAAATGGCTTGCTATGCCAATTCAGAGGGTAGTTGAGAGTAAACCACATTGCTGTGGCTCTGGAATCAGTTGTAGGCCAGAATGGTTAAGAACGGCAGGTTTCCTTCCCGAAAGGACAGCAGTGAACCAGGTGGGGGCTTGTGACAATCTGCAATGTTGACATGGTCATCAGTAGAGTCTTCGATCCACATTTGTTTTATTGAATTCTAAACTCCACCATTTGCCATGGCAGGACACGAACCGGGGTCCCCAGAACATTAGTTACGTTTCTGATTTAATATTCTAGCAATAATATCTCTCGGTCATCCTCTTTGAAATACAATAGGAACGAATTTAATTTGCGAGCTGTTGAGATATTCAATTGGCAGCAGACATTTTCTTTTCTAGTTCAACGTTAGGAGAAAATGGCAGATTTATTTGATCAGGTGACTGCAGTTAAAATGTTATATAATGTTCATATGCCTTACAATCTACTAAATAATACTAAAATAATTCATGCAACCGTCTTGCTTACGTGCGTCACCCAAACATGAAATAAGTCCACTTGTAATCTTCCCGTTCAAGTACAGGAAATGTAAACATGTCAATTAGCTTTCACATATTCCACGTTTCTAAATGACAAGCATACATTTCAGATTAAAAAATGATTTTATTGTAGTTCATAAAATTCTTTCAATGTATTCGCAGCAACAATGAAGTCTGCTGTACACTGGGAGAATGTCATGCCCAGATGTGTTACCATTTTGCCAGCGTCATCCTGTGTTTCCAGTCGTTTGTCACTTCTGTTCTGTACTCCACTGCGGTGTGAACTCTGTGTTCTGGACCTCCTGCACTCTTCCACTGATGCTATATCATGACGCCCATTGCATTCCTCTCCCGAACGTCTGGTTGTTCATATGTTCACCAGAACAATGAATACAATAGTTCCTGCATTGTTCCATGTTGCCAGCAAATCAAATCCTCTCTATCGTCTCTCCGGACAAAAGGCTCCCCAGCACTCGAATGCTCTTCTTCATCAATGCAACCTCCCTTCCATGTCCCACCCTTCCACGCACGAACAAGCACGTGCACATACACAGATACACACACACAAACAGACACACACGCACAAACAGACACACACACCCACACCCATACACTAACAGACACGCATGCATGGTGATGCACACAAACTTTTGTATCGGTCCTCAACACCTTGCAGAAGGGACAAACACCAGAAATTCTGGGAAAACCTCTGTGGAGAAAAATTGGCTCTATTCTCTCTCCAACGACACTCTTAATCCTGCTGAGTTTTTCCCAGAATTTTCAGGGTTTTTTTCAAATTCAGTATTTACCCCTTGCTTTGTAAATGGGAATGCTTCATACGAACATACAAGCACAGAGCAGCAGAAATCTAATTCAGCTCGCTGTACTGCTCCACCAAGAAGAAAGCAAAAAGTAGCCCTTCTTTCAGCCAGATCTGAGTGATATCCACGACAACTTAATTCCACCCAGACAACTGCGCCTATGTTTCATCAATCTGATTAACACAACTCCATATATTCGCCTGTGCGCACTGGAAGTCGGATCTAGCCTCGGTCAATGTCTCCCGTCCTGGAAAGCCAAGTACTAAAGCAGACAACATTATTTTAGTCTCCCCCTGATTCTGCGATTCAGACTGTTTCTCTCTTGGTTTTCTTGTGATATTATCCCCTGTTGAGTTATTTCATAATATCCTCAGCAAAACTGCCTGCCAGAAACTCCGGCCTGGATCTGTTAGAGTGCAGTCTGTCTGAACGGCAGAATCACTGCTTCCAGGGATCCAGTCACAACATTCCAAAAATCAAAAGGTTGTATGTGAAACGGTGCCATATTTGTCAGTAAAGGTATCTCCCAGCGCAGGGTCCCTTGTACAATTCCGGCCTTTGGTGATGTCTCTGTGAACTTTTCACGTTCTCCCTATGCCTGCATGTGTTTCCTCTGTGTGCTCCGGTTTACAAGGATGTGCAATCTATGTGGACTGGCCATGCTAAATTGTCCCTCAGTTTCACCATGTTAAATATCCCCTCAATGTCCAAATAAAAGGATTGCCATGGTTTATGGGAATAAGGTGGCGAGTAGGACAGGATAATATATTTATCAGAGAGTTGCAGCGTATTCGATGAGTCGACTAGTCTCCTTCTGCACTGCAGTTATTCAATGAATTATTTTGATTCATTCCTTCTCCGTCTT
Organism: Mustelus asterias; assembly: GCF_964213995.1. Lineage (NCBI taxonomy): Eukaryota > Metazoa > Chordata > Chondrichthyes > Carcharhiniformes > Triakidae > Mustelus > Mustelus asterias. Next base: position 341,077 of record NW_027590310.1, on the reverse strand, counting down.
TTCAGCCACATGTCTTCCAGTTTTTCCATTCAGTCCCATGTTGCACGAGTAATAATCCAGGCACTGGGACTTGTCTGTTTCCGCTTGTACATTTCACAGCCGACTCTCGATTTTTGCTTTTTTAATTACGGCAACAGCTCATCCCACGTTCTGTATACTTGAATGGTTCTGATGTTGACAACGCCTCTTGACCGTTCACCATCGCACCTCAGTGTGCCCTGCAGCTGCTGACTAACATTACTGACTCAGATAAAAGAGAAGCAACATAACATTCAGGATTCCTGTTTTCGGCTGCAGAAAGGGCTATCGGTGAGATAAACTATCAAGTTTACTATTCCGAATTTCCTTGTATACCTCGGAGATCCTGAGCAGCTGAGTGACCATTGGCTATTTGTGTGTTCCGCATGGAAACCGTGATCCCATTAGCGCTTAGAGCTGACTAATACTTGGAGAGTGTGATGTATTCAAGAGGAGCCTTCACTGAACGAATTTACTTTTCTGACTATCTGGTTGGCATACCCACACTCTTCCAATGTATCCTCCTGATGTATGAAGGGGACCACGCCTATAAAAGAGACATGCTTCTAGGTATCAATCTGGCAGGTTTGCAACACCAAATGGTGGTATTTCATTGATAATCGCAGCAGCATTGCAGGCACCAGCAGCACACATTCACACACCAATCACAAGGGCACCAGCGAACATGCACTGGCACGAGTGGCATTAGTCACACTGGGATCAGTCACACCAGTAGCAGAGGCAGCACAGGCACGAGCAACAGGGGCACCAACGGCAACGGCACCAGTCGAACCAACACCAGTGGACCTGACGGCAGAATCACTTGCATTATTCAGAACAGCATCAGCGTCTCCGAGCCCCGACTCTCACTTTCAAAGTGATTCATTAGCTTCAGGTATATTTTTTAAATGGTGATGTTAAATCAAGCTGTGATGTTGAATTAGTTTAGAAAACTTGATTGGTTAAATTCTGCAATGAAAACCAGTAAAGGCCGACTTTAATCCCTTAGCTGAAGGTCTATATTTAAAGATGGCAACTGAATCCGACAGTACAGTAAAACAGTCGAGTGAAGGCCATTACTTAATATATGTATTCACCTATCTACAAACCGTGTTGGATGTTGTCAACGTGGCAAAATCAGTCCCTGGCTGAATGCAGATCCTGTTTTTAATTGTAAGTCGTGGTCTGTACAATCCAACATTTTCGAGGTGCGTGTTCGCTCTCTGAAACAAACACCTTCTATGGCTGAACTCAATATCGTCATGTTTTTATATAAATTGGAAACAATGTACATTACTGAAACTGTAATATGAAATAAGTGAATTCAGGTGTGATGAATGGCTTTGGGAATGCGTTACGTCAGATTTTAACAGAGATTAACTGCAGCAGAAAGGGCACATCACCATATGAAAAATAATAGAGCAATTGAAATGGCGTGGGAAAAAGTCTACATATCCCCTGCTTCCATTGGTGTTCCTAAAATGACGTGGATAAAACCAACTAATCTGTGAAAATCCCTGTGTGTGCTCTGATCTGGTCTTATCAAATCATTTGTCTTAGTTACAAGAAATGCACGTAGTCAAGTTATGTTTTTCTTTATTTTCTTGAATTAGTGCTGTGGTTTAACATTATTCCCATATTCTGTAGTATACCGCTATATGTGATGTCCGTTTCTTAATTATCAATTTAATTTCAGTTGTGGAATACTTTTCATTGCTAAATTTGACCTCAGATGAGGGAAATTCTCTGCAGGAAAGTGTCAGTGGGAGAACAAAACACAGTGAAAACAGGTCATTAAAAAGAGTGGGATATCGCATCCAAGTAGCCATCTATTCCAGGCGTGTTTGTGCATGGAATTGCGCTGAACTCAGTCAATAACCAGGCTGGAATAAATTATCAAATCGCCATGTGTTCTGTGGAGTCTATTTGAGTAGAATTGCACTAAGAATGGGTCAATAATCACAGTGAAATGTCGAACCACTGTCACTGTATTTCAGTGGAATTTCTGTAAAATTAGAATTGTATTGAGTGTGGATAAACCAATGGAATGATGTAATGTTTGTTTACGATTGTGTAATTTGTTATTATTGGTGAATGACCTCCGTATTTCCCAGAGTTGCATTGCTGTTTACCAAAGAATTTGATGGAAAAAATGAAGCACTTTGGCGATTGGTTTTAATAGCCGCTCATGGGTATATACATTTCTATGCTTTATAACAAACTAACCCAACAGATTCAGACTTCAACATGTTCCTGATACTTAGAACAACTGACAGGGGTCTAGCACTATACAATCCGGGCTGATTCTTTACATAGATTCCTCTGAAAAAAACAGCTCAGATGCTTTGTTTGGATGTTTATCGTTTCTGGCAAAAACCGTTGCTGGTTTAAATTATTAAGGATGCTGTCCTATGAAGGGCCCATTCAGACTCGTTTGTTTCCGAGGAGTATTGGGACCTTGTGTTTCGATCAAAATGAAGCTCCCAAAGCTTCGTTCTCGTGAAATGATGTCACAATATATTAGTCTATTGTGCAAGTCTATTAATTATCATTACGATTATTGTGTGCAGATATTGTGTTGCATTATCCTTTTCAATTCTATCAACTCTCTTTTTTTGTTTCAAATTGTCTTTCTTCTTGCTGATTACAGTTTCTTTCGTAACTTCTGAAGTTCAGTGATCCCAGTGCAGTTCCTTGCATAATTCACTGACTACAGTCTCCAAATCTTTTAATTCCCTGCGCTTTTGTTTCTGTTTTGGAACCAGGTTGTGTTCCATTCTGCTGATAGTCGCCTGACAACACATTTTCTGAGATTAGACATACTTTGTTGTAACTTACTGAATCATTAAGAAAATCAGCATTGTTGGCACCAATTGGACTCTTTAAATCACCAATTCGTGTTAACTTTTAGCAGAACTTAATAAAGCATAGCCTTGTTTTTATGGACACTTTTAGTATTCTGTGTTTGCAAATCGTTTGCACGCATTGTTCTTCTTAATGCTCACCTCGTGTTGACTGGTTCTATAGCTCCTTCATTACTTTCTCTCTTCCAGTAAAAGGAACACGCATTCCAAGCAATCGATGATGATAAAATATTTTGGATAGACACTGTCTGTCTGTGTTGTCACTCCCCGTTGTTTATATTAGGTTATTTGGATGCATTCCATCGAAACTAGAGGTTTACCTTCTCCTTGATTAATTTATTAAATGTTTGGTGAAAACGTGTTACTATATGAATTCTCATATTGCTATTTGAGAATAGAATGCTACCCATCCGGATGTTTTTCCTTTCTATATGTTCTGAATCCTTATCCACTGGTTCAGCCTGTCTGGAGTGTCCTGTCAAATGAGTTTGTCCTGTGATCAGAGCTATGCCCCAGGAGAAACAAAAATCAATTTTCTCCATGTCACTCTATCTAACAGATCCAGAATAGAGTGCGCCCATATGCAGTTGTGTGGGACTTGCCTGACCGACAACAGGGGGCCGCCTCGAAGGCAGTGTACCTCCACAAGCTCCTACTGAGACATTCAAAGAAGGCAATGTTTCGTTTTGTTTTGTTGACTATTGATTCTCTTCGGAATTCGTTTCATGCTCACCAGTGCTGATATGGGAATATGCATCTTTGCAAATTCGTCACATTCTGTTCCTGTTGTGCTGTAAAGCGTGTACGGGTGTAAACTTTGGGAAATTTCACATTCAGATTTCCATGCTGCAAAATCCGGCACCAGCGCAAGCTGTGCTGTAGCTATGCAGAAGACATGTATTTATGAACCATATGCTTAACATGACGTGCGGAACAATGCATGTTCCGATTCTTCATTGGCTCATAATACATTATGTGTGTGAGCTGTGCTGCCTTTAGGCAGGAGGTGTACCCCATTCTTTTATTCTAAACTTCCTGATCTCCTGGATGCATTCGTAAGACTGTCAGGCCATAACAGGTAGTACCAGATATCGATCAATCTGGCCATCACGTTAGCCCCACCAGCCAATGAGATCATGACCGATATAAAAAAAACACCACTCCACTTTTCCACTTTGCCCCCATAATCAATGTTTCTCTTTTTCATGAAAAACAAACGGTCTGTCTCGGCATTGAGCATATTTAATCCCATCTCTCCAACATTGTGGAAAATAATTCCTGAGTTTGACTAGTGTCTGCGAAAATAAATTCTGTATTTCTATGTCTTAACTTGGCGACATATTATTCTAAGATTGCATCGCTCTATTCCTAGACTATCTCATAAGTGGGAACACTTGTGGGCATCTATCTTGACCAGCACTCTGTGAATCGCATTTATCTCCATGGGGTTCCCTTTCATTCTTCTAAAATCTCAGGGATGCAGTTTCAACCGACTCATCTTTTCCTCATATGAATTTCTCTCCATACCTGGAATCAATCTATTAAGCCTTAATATGATTACCCCCGACACCATTACACATTTCCTCAGACACTGGGACCAAAACTGTTCACATTCTTGCCATTGCGATCTCACTAGCACCTTGCTTAGATTTAGCAATAATTCACTATTTTTTACACGATTATTTTGGAAATGAAGGTTAAAGTTCAGTTGCCCTCCACAATTATCGGTTGAATGTACATGCTGTATTTTAGTGACTTATGCACAAGGACGCCCAACACCTTCTATGATCTCGCTTTCGGCAGCCTTTCTCCATTAAATAACATTTAGCTGCTTTAAGTTTCCTATCAGAGTGCGTAGCTAAACAGTTTCCGACATTACATCCCATCGGCCAAGTTAACTTAGCCTGTCTATACTAATGCGCCAGATATTTATGTAATGCTAAGTACTGTACTTACCACCCTTTTGTGTCCTCTTCAATCTTGGCAATGGAACATTCAAATAACTCCTCCAAGTGATTGCTATATATTGCAAATAACTATGACCATAGCACGGATCCATGTGGCAAGCAACTCTTTACGTGATGACATCCTTAAAATGTACCTCTAATCACAGAGCTCTCACTATTATGAGAGAGCCTGTCAGTTATCCATGCTAATATGCTGATCCCAACAACATGCGCTTCTCTCTTATTACATAGCGCATTGTGCAGCACGTTATCAAATGTCTGCATATATTAGACATCCAAATAAATAACATTTATTTATTTTCCTTATCGAGTCTGCACATTCCCACTTCAAAATAGCTTGTCCAGCACGATTTCTCCTTCTCGAAGAATTGTTAATCCTGATACCTGCGTTTGTATTATTATGGCATTCTGCTGAATGTGTTGATGTAAATTTTATCTCCTGTTTTGAACAGAAAAACACGCACGCACACACCTAACACTGTTGCAGCCCTTCACAACTCAACTTCTATGGAAAATGTGTCTCAATACCAAATATGGTGTCCAGAATAGAAACGTGACAGGTCACTTAAAACTTCAGAAAAAAAAAATCAGATATTCAACCTCACCAAAAGCATTGAATTTTCAATCAGCCTAATCCTGTCAGCTTGATCCCCACAACAACTCTATTAATCCTTTTGTTGGTTTGGAATAGATGTACATTGGGTCGAGGTTGAGATTTTCACGTTATAAATGCTAACTGAGGCCTAATTTGTCAAATGTTTAGCGCAATATCGCTTTCCTTAGAGCCTGAGTCAGAAATACTGTACATTATTTCACCCTTTCTGTCTTACAGCTAATTTAATGGGCATTCTGGTTTTGTCCCGAAGAAATTGTGGCCTCTCAATTTGTACAACTCGCTACCTCCTCGCAATGGCAACAGCAGATCTACTCGTCATTATCATTGTGGTTATACTTACCGGCATCAATGAATATTATTTCCCTGTAAGCTTCCTGTACATCACACCTGTGTGTAGTGTTAAGACTGTGCTAATGGGTGCAACCACAGAATGTTCTGTTTGGTTCACCATAATGTTTTCTTTCGATCGATTTGTGGCCATTCGTTTCCAGAAGTTGAAAACAAAATACTGCACTGGGAAAACTGCGAATTTGGTTCTTGCAACAACTGGCATTCTTTTCCTCTTAAAAAAATATCCCCTTCTACTTTAAAGAGGAACCTATATTCATATACAAAAATGTACCATGGGGCTGTCAAACAAAGCTTAGTTCTTTTACTGATCCCGTTTGGGTTGGATTTCAATGGTTTGATAAGGTTGTAACTCCATTGCTCCCATTCGGTTTAATTCTATTGATTAATGCTCTGACAGTCCGGCATATTATAATAACAAGCAGAGTTCGTAAGGTACTGAAGGCTCAGCGCCTGGATGGAAATAACAGTGATCCAGAGATGGAAAACAGAAGGAAATCTATGGTTTTACTCTTCACAATATCCGGCACATTCATTCTTCTGTGGTCTGTCAATGTTCTACAATTCGTATATGTTAAGGTGATAGGAATATTTTCCATTGGTGATTCTGCATATGCATTACAAGCTGTAGGAGGTACAATGCTCAACTTAAATTGCTGCACGAATACATTTATTTACGTGGTCACTCTTTCCCAGTTCAGAGAGCAAATGTATTCGATGTTGACATATCCTCTCAAAGCAATTCTACAGAGACTTAGCGGACTGGGGCAATTTGCCCGATGACTGATAGTTGAATCAGTGGATGAACATCTTCATACGCTCGCCATCATCCACTTTCCCCCAGCAGCAGGCTTCTTCCCATTAATATGTTAACCTTCAGTCATTCAGATATGTTCATTCAGTGTGTAACTGCCAGCTCAGCAAACCATGGAGCACGACGACGTGATCTGCTGACTTATTAGCCAATTGTTAACCCCAAGCAGATCAGTGGCCACATTCACAGACTATTGACAGATGAGTGACACAATGGAGTTTGTCCAACGTGAGAGAGACATCTGTGCGGAGGAAATGCAGCATTCGGCCATTGATTTAGGGCTGACTAATACACGCGTTCTTTATGACTGACGAACGTGTAAACCACTTGGTGGAAGTATTTATCATTTAGTTAATTGATGTGTCACAATGAAATCATGTGTTTCATAGCCCGCCGAGGCACTGAATAAATAAAATGAGAGAAGGGTTGCCAAACAGTTGAAGTCAGTTGTGAACGAAAGTATTCTCCTTTCACGGCTCTGTGGTGATCAGTCATAACCTGGAGTCAGGCACATATGCCCTATGTGATTCCAGCGTCTGGCCACAATAACAAATGGCAATGCATGTTAACAACTTTCAGTGAAAGGGAGTAAGGTAGCAGCATATCGCCATGACCACGAAGGGGTCCGTAATCACATAAGATTAAAAATGACACAAGCTGCTGTGTGAAAAGCCGCAGGCCATGACTGAAGCAGACCCAGATACGTCTCAAGGACCCTATCGTTCCCAGTTACAAGAGAGACATTAGTCACATAGTTTGCACGTAAAAAAAATGAATGATGTGCAGCTGCAGTTCGTGTGTGTCCATTAGTACAAGGAACATTGGAAATGGGAACACATTGCAGATTGCTGTCCAATTAGTCAGACATGATGGGCACTGTTCTCTAGCCTCCTAGCCTCGTGTTTGCCATCGGCAGGAGGTTTCTGAGGAAAGGGATTCTCTGCCCCCGCCACGATCACTGGAAATTCCTTTGGATATCTCCTCATACTGCCGGGAAAATGCGGTCAGGAGTGCGTTGACGGCAGGACTGGAGGATCCCACTGCCACAATGATTGGAGAATCCTGGCCATAGTTATCATTTATTAATGATTTTGGGGTCGAATATCCAGGTGCACGTTGCTGCTCGAGTAGACCAGAGTGCTGGGAGATATCAGCAGGGGGCCCTTAGAGGCATTCAGGACCAGCATGACGACGATCGCGAGTCTCCCAGGCAATGCTTCCTCATATAATCAGCGCTATGCCAGAAATTCATGTGCGAACAACTATAATATTGAAAACACTGTTCCAATATCATTGGCGAGTATAGGACGGTCGTCTCCGGGCTTGCTAGCATAGCTTCCCATCAAAGACACCCCCTTCGCCCTCTCCCCCGGCTGGGAGATGTTCCCACCAATGGGGATTGCAAATCACCCTATCAACAGGGTGATCACCAGGATGGTGGAAACAAAGGCCATTGAGGTCAGGATGTGCAACTTAGAAAGCACCTGGCTCGCACTGCCAACCTGGCAACCAGACATTGCCAGCCTGGAATACTGGCACTTCCCACCAGGCACGATGTTACTGCCCGCCATGCACCAAGCAGTCCAGGGGTGGGGGGCGGAGAGTGGGGGGGGGGGAGGGGTGGTGGAAATAGAGGGCTGTGGCCTACTGTGTGCGTGGCCGATCGGTGATGGTGGGGGGATGTGCTACATACTCTGCAAGTAGTTCGGTGGGAGAGGGAGGGAAGAGGTGATCAAGGATGTATATTTGGTGGGTTATGGGTGCTGCACCTGGGGAGGAGATTGGGATTGGCCATGGTGGGGGGAGGGGTGCCTGCAATTGGGAGGGGTTTCCGGTATACCTCCTATTTGTGGAGCAGGATTGGGAAATGATCGGCAGGCCAGCATGATGATGGAGGGCCAGCGAGCATATGCTGATCTCCACACTGACAGGTCGTTGCATGCAAAGCGGCCTGCTTAGCATGATGATTCCAGCCTCTCCAGCTGGAAAAGGCCCCGCCCCTCATTTACGACCAGAATCCTTCTGAGATACCCCGTCGAGCACAGAGCGCTGGTGATTCCCAAAATTAAGTACGCCCCAAAAAACCTGGAGACTCCGGGCCATTATGATTAAGTAGAAGTCACAAGTAGCGATTTGACAAATATACCCTAAACCTGATCACAACTTGTAAATTGACATAGCGAACTTCGATACAAATGTACATCGCTGACTGGTATAAACTAATTCATTGTAATCGAATATGAAAGTGTATGTGTCCGTCTAAATTTCGTACCAGTTCTCTGTTTGTTCACCAGCTGGCATTCGATGGCGCTTGCTATAGTTTAACAAATAAAATAGCAGATTTTAATCTTGTAATCATTTAATCCTGACTACTTGAAGGAAACAATGCCTGTGACAAGGCAAAAAGCTGAACATTGTCAGCTGATTGACAACAGGCATGGTACTCGCTCTCGCTAACTGGGACAGAACATCATTTTGGTCAGTGTTTTCCGATTATTATTCTATCAACTGGGTACTGTTGAAAACCAGCAGCCGATTTAAAGAGCGTAAAACGAGCACACAGTTGAAGTCGGTCAAAATACCTCTGAGGCTGGTTTGAATCAAAATAGAGTAAGGCATTATTCTCACAAGCTTGCGGGAGAACCTGACCCCTTGAAAGAGGAAGCCAAAGTTATCCTTGAACACAAGAAGCGTGGACCTTTATACGTCAGGGGTCCCAATACAAGCCATGAAGCAAAGTCCAGTAACAGTCTTTGATCATAAATTATAGTTCCTTTCACAGCTTCTGATAGTCTCTAACCATAAACCAGAGTGTACCTGGTATCCTTGGGTCATAAAGCACAATTCTCCTGCTAGTGGTAGTCAAGATGCATACTCTGGTCCCCCTGCTCTTCCCGCGGCTTTTCCTTTGAAGTGACTGTGTGCGATTGCAGCTGTCCCAGTGGGAGTTCTCCCCCAAACGGCCATTCTCGCACTCTACCATTTGGTAGCTGCTTCCTTTGTTAAATCATACACAAGCCAGCGGGAAAAGTGGGACTTACAACCCAACATTTACATTTAACTGTCTGTTTTATCAGAATGATATAAACAAGCGAGGGAACCATGAAGAAATCTCTTATACTACGAAAAGTAAAAGATGAAAACCTGAACAAATGGCTTATACTACCAACAGGAGCAATATAAACAAACGGGAGACTAGCCATAAGGAAGGGTTATGTTTGTGATACATTCCAGGTACAAAGTTCAACCTTTTAGGTACAAAATACATTGAGTACAAAAAAACATTAACCCTTTCCCTTCTTCAATTCCCTCTTTTGTTCAGAGGCCAAGTACAAACATGGCCCCATGACAAATTTAGAGCGAAATGTTCCAGCATATGGGCCTACCCCCCTTTGTCAGGAAGTCTGCCCTTTCTGCCTGAACACTTGCACTTGGCATAATCCGGGCTGTTACCGTTTTACAACAAGCGTTCAGTGATGCGATACAAATACGACATGCGATAACAATGAAAATTAATACAATAAACCCGTGCATCAGGTAAGATCCCCACGACCCGAACCATTGCCCCACCCATTCCGGAGGGTTATAGTTATGATATTGGTTCCCTTCTCGTTGTATTGTCATCGTCACTCGTTTGATAAGATCTGCCAAACAAATTTTATTTTCCGAAACATCTGAGATATACGTGCAGCATTCGAATTCAATTATAGCACACGTTCCTCCCTGGAAAGCCAACACATAATCAAGTGTCAATCGGTTCGGTAAAGCAACAGTCCGGATAGCTACAACCTCGGCTGCTACTTCAGAGAAGGCTGTGGTCACCTCCTCGAACCTGTCTCTAGTTTTATTCGCAATTCTCTCCAAGGTCGAGGCCATATGTATATGTTCCTGTACTGCTTTAGCTGTCCCATAAAGCGGGAAAGCTATCATAAAGAACCGTTCTGTCTCACTAATGGTGAATATAGGGTACCACATATGCTAAATGACACGATCCTACCCAATCCCAAGGAAACCATGGGTAGGCATTGTTTCCACAGACACAACAGGTAACATTATATGCAGTCATGCTGCCCATATAAGTAGAGGAGAGGCTGACCAGGACATCAGCATTGGGGCAATGGATTGTAATCTGTTGCACAAAAGCCCAGGCACCACTGGTGACAGTAACCTGCTGGGTACAGGAGCTACGGCCAACAAGTATGGTTCCGTTTCTTACCAAGCAGATATATCCCGCCCTTGTTGGTTTTTCACGACATGCCTGATGGGGTTTTAAATGTCACTTTCCTTGTCCCATCTTGGGTTCCATTCTGATTCGAAACCCCCTCTACCATTCTCGGAGTTGACAAAGGGAATAAAGGACTCCCCCCCCCCCCCCCACCCCTTTCCTTCATGCATGGGAATATGTAAGCAGACCCAGCACTTGCTCAAAATTTTGACTGCAGTACATACAAGTGAGACATATATATGAAAGTGTTCATGTGATCGGGTCGGATTTTAAGGATTGGTACAATGATCGCTTGGATCGACCAAATCTCGTGTTGATGTATACATCCTTCCGAGCACTCCGCTGATGCCGGGTACAGATCCATCCCGGTCCCTCAGCTAAACACCAAAAATTCCAGTTACACCACGTTACATTGCATGGGAGACCCCAATCACCTCGCCCCTCCAACAAAGTTGGCAACATGGCATGGTTAAGGAATCCCAAGCAGCGGTCCCTACGGGTTACCTCCCAGGGATGTATTCCATGTGTCCGAAGGTTCAATGGACAGAGCCATCGTTCCAGAGATGCTTGCGATGCTCTATCCTCAAGTCTAAATAATTCCATCTATACCTCCCCTCCGTAACTAGCAGGGCAAGGGTCGTGAGAAGCCGCAAGAAAATCATCCTATCACTTAACTAATAATCCGCGCGCGACTGTTATACCATGTTCCAAAGGCTATACCACCCACGCACCACTGCCCGCGCACGCGTTATATCACACCACATACATTTAACTACACACACCCCCCTTCCATAGAAAGCTTAGTATGAATTAAATAACACTTTACACTGTTTTTTTGGTTGCAGTTGGACATCCATTCATTTGTATATAATCTCATCAAAAGACATCGCATTCCCCATTAAAATCACATACCATACACCTCCAATCTTTATATAATGTCCTCTTACATTATATCTAATTTAATCATTTGCATAGCGAGGAAAACAGGAAGCTCCTACAGATTCAACCCATTTCTTGGAGGTCAACCGTCTCACATATCTGTGAATTAAGCACACTACACAGATTTAACCTCATAGGGCCCTTCCATTGAGGGGCGAACCCAGGTTTCAAGTAGTGCTTTTACGAGGACGCAACTTGCCGCCCGTCAGGGAGCATTTCAAGCTCTCTCTCCTTGTGTCTGTTTGTTCCGGATTGTCTTTTACCAATTTGCGCATCCCTTTAAGTTGGGTGCTTATTTCCGAAACATATCTCCCGAATTCATCTGTTAGTGAATCGACATCATCGCTCATTCTGTCATTAATTTCATAAGGGTTTAATCCGGTTGTCCAGTTTGTGGTAACAATTAGCCTCATCAGTACAGTGGGCAATACCTCTGTCCTCAATTTTCCCGATGTCTGTATGGCTTTAGCGAGTACATTATACATTTAACTACCCCCCCCCTTCCATGGAACGCTTAGTGTGAATTAAATAACACTTTACACTATTTTTTTGGCTGCAGTTGGACATCCATTCATTTGTATATAATCTCATCAAAAGACATCGCATTCACCATTAAAATCACATATCATACAGCTCCAATCTTTGTATAATGTACTCTTACATTATATCTAATTTAATCATTTGCATAGCGAGGAAAACAGGAAGCTCCTACAGAATTATGTTTTATCAATACACAACATATAACATATAACTATATTATACAAAATTGGTGAAGGCTTTTCACGATTTGATGTTATTTTCGGGTCTATATAGCAGTGCTGTACTGTATAATAAAAATAATCAATCAGCAGTTATATCATACCACTTTACACATCATAAATGTGATATCCAAACCCTTTTAACCCAATCCGTTTCCAATTTTAAGCCCCCCTGCACTCGAGGAAAACAATAGGCGCCACATGAAAACCAAAGAAGGTACAATACATATTAGTTAAGTAATCAGAAACATTTTGGTTCGATTTTAACTGGCTAGATTTTAAGCTTTGCAGTGTTTTATGTTTGGCAAACTTTCCAATAGATAGCACATAAAATTCCAACGGCAGTACATAATTTTAACCAGGTTACAGAATATTAAACTATCAGACATTTGTAAGGGCAATTTGCATTGGCAACTGAGATTTAATTGATTAATCCCCTGCTGGAACTTGAAATAAGCAGAATTACGATTCATTCCACGAACTTAAAATATTTTAAACTGACTCATAGACAGTACATTTACCTCATTCTTTTGTCCTTGTTTATCTACTTTTCCATAAAATTACTTAATTTCTTCTCCCAATTTCTCAACGAACTCACTCATAATCTTCACTTCAAGACAAAGGAGAGAGCACATGGTTCCCTCCACGGTTCAAATCCTTTCTAATCAAAATTCAAACACAGGTTTAATCAAAATTCAAATATGCTATTTCCAACTTCAATTTATGTACTTTGATTTTGAAATTTTAATTTACCTTCTAATTTTATTTAAACTCTGTATCGAACCCACTGTTGTAAAATCACAACAAAGCAAACAAGTTTGGAAACACACATAGACACACATGAAAGTTTCCAACACTCATTCAAACTTAATATCTTAAACTGAGATGTAAGTAAAATATTTAAAAGAATATAGAACTTGGATTAAGACAGTCACTATTATTCTTCTTTCTTCCAAACAGCAATTAAAACTCAAAACAGAAGTAAATTCAAGAAATCTGATCACTTTAATCTTTAACAGTCTTAAGACCTCCCCAGCTCTCCTGAGGCTAAACTAAGGTCATTTATTACCCGCACCAAACACTCGACAAGAACAAACAAAGGCTTCAACAATTTCTGCTCTCAATTTAATACCACAACAACCACCTACATTCGACTAGAAACCAGATCACACAAAGACACTGAAATACAAAAACTAAGATCTCTCCTATCCACCTCCAGGTATGCCATTAGCCCATTCTACCAAATCATCAAGGTTCGGGGTACTGAGAATTCCCATTTTAAGGATTTTTTTGGTGAACACTAAAGAATTCATCCTTAAAAGCCTTGATGAACGCTCGATCTCCTTGACCTGGGTTTCCTTGTCCTTAACACTCCTGATGTACCTGGAACAACCACCCCCCACATTCAGATGCTCCTTCCCCATCTGGCTGTTTCGTTGTGGTCATTCTACTCCAGTTCGTAGGAGCATTCCCGACCACTCTCTGAATTTCGACCTTAAACTGGGCGAAGGGTGTCTGTTGGGCATCTATCTCTGATGTTAGGGCGACTACATGTGTCCACCGTCCCCCACTATAATCCTGTGCTGGAGGAGCGGCGGGTCCACCTGCTACCTGCCTCCACTTACCCGCTGGACAGGCTGCCCTTACCAGCTGTTGTACGTCTCTCAGGTGTCAATGGCGTTCGACCAATATTATGTCTAATTTTTCCCAGAATTTAGTGTTTGCGCTTCTAGGTTCTAATTTACCCAGGGAAGCCATTATCTGCTGCCTGTCACCTGGGGTGAATGGTTCATAATTTACTTTTGGCTGTGCATTTGTTCCCCCTTGGTTTACTGGCACAAAGTTGTGTTCTAGCGCTTCCCATTCCTCAGGAAGAGCGTTTAGTCCCTGTTGTGTGGACTCATAAGGAGGTAGAGGAACGCTTTCCCCTCTCCATAGCTTTTCTTCTAATACTTGGTTTTGTTTCTCCAGTTCCCTTACTCTGCATTCTAACTCCCTAATCCTTTCTTTATCCTAACTCGACTTCTCAGTACAGGCGACTACTTGCTCAATTAGTCCAGCTAACTGATGTATTAACAATACTCCTATTTTCTTTGTCATGTTTCGCTTTTCTTTGTCCAACCACTTATGCTGTTGGCCCAGAGGGCAGGATAAGTTCCAACCCCCTTTTCTCATCTGTTACATGAATCTGTTCCTCCGAGTCATCCACTCATTTATCAGGGATTCCGGAGGTCCCCACTGTCTTTGTGATCCCGCCATAATACAGATAAGTTTTATCATCACCACCTCGAGCCTTCTATTCTCCCTTCTCACTCTCCCACTCCTAGGTCGCTCTTCTCAGAGTCCGGTGTTACCTGTCAGGAGTGATCAAATCCCTCCGTACCACCGCTTACACTATTATGCTTACATTAAGCTGACTTCTACTCCGGTGGTCACTCAGACAGTTTCTTTTTCTCACTCACGTCTGAACATCACACCTGAGACACCTTTTCTCCAGTCTTTATAACCACTTGAGTATTAAAGATACATGCCTCCTTGTCTGTATATGTTCAGTTCAGACGTCTTTGATTCTCATACTCTCTTAATCCCATATGAACACCTCACTGTAGTTTGACTCACCCTATTCGGTTCAGAACTCTATTCCAGTACCCAGGTTGTGGCCATTCAACCTGAGCCCGCAAACAGAGTCCCGCAAACAGATCCCGGAGGTCTCCCGGGTTTCGGCACCAAATGAAGTAGGTAAACATACCTCTGAGGCTGGTATGAGTCATAATAGAGTAAGGCTTTATTCTCACAAGCTTGCGGGAGAACCTGACCCCTTGAAGGTGGAAGCCAAAGTTCTCACGGAACACAAGAAGCGTGGACCTTTATACATCAGGGTTGCCAATACAAGTCATGAAGCAAAGTCCAGTTAACAGTCCTTGATGATGAATTATACTTCCATTAACAGCTTCTGATACACTTTGGTTTATGGTTAGAGACTATCTGGTATCCTTGGGTCATAAAGCACAATTCTCCTGGTAGTTGTAGTCAAGATGCAACCTCTGGTCCCCCTGCTCTTCCCGCGGCTTTTCCTTTGAAGTGACTGTGTGCGATTGCAGCTGTCCCAGTGAGAGTCCTCCTTCAAACGGCCATTCTCGCCCTCTACCATTTGGTAGCTGCTTCCTTTGTTTAAATCATACACAAGCCTACGGGAAAAGTAAGACTTACAACCCAACATTTACATTTAACTGTCTGTTTTATCAGAATGATATAAACAAGCGAGGGAACCGTGAACAAATGGCTTATACCACTAAAAGTAAAAGATGAAACCATGAACAAACGGCTTATACTACTACCAGCAGCAATATAAACAAAGGGGAGATTAGCCATAAGGAATGTTTGTGATACATTCCAGGTACAAATTTCAACCTTTAAGGTACAAGATACATTGAGTACAAAAAAAACATGAACCCTTTCCCTTCTTCACGGTAGACCAGAAGAAGAGAGTGTCGTCGGACGCCGCAGAGTCAGTCGTAAAACATCTGCGAGCACAGAGTGGTCAACAAGACAGGTGTCATGGCAAGTGCCAAAAATATATTAAACCAAGAAGGTGAAAGCTGAGGAGAACGAAGCTGTGCAGGCGAAACACGTGGAATAGGAAGGAGATGCAATAATCCATCAAACCCATCCAGAAAGATTGTATTTAAATTAGGAGAGATGCAAACAAAAACAGCGGTTGACTCCAACAGACAGCCTGCTGCGCAGTAAAAATGCCGGAAGCACCTTGCCTTTTAAACAAATCTGAGATATCTTAATTCAAGCTTTAACTTAGCTCATTTTCAACTACATGGGACATGGAACTCCCCAAGCTGCAGTGCACGTCACCACAGCTGACCCAGGAATAATTTATGTCATGGCTGTAAAGTTTTGATTATTGAATCGCTTGAAGCTAAATCATTGCAAATGAGCATTTAACTGAAAGCAATTCGGATTGTTTTAAAATTCAACAGATTGAGTTCGAGGATTGAAATTTAGTTCGAGAAGTTTTAAGGGTGAAGAAAGCTTGCAGTTTCGCAGCGATTCAATCTGAATTTTCCCGTTTATAATTGTAAATCATAGGAATCAGTTAAATGCGGAAGTTGTAAGAGTAGGCGGGAGAAATTTCGAATATGTGGAAGCATTTTATGCCAATGACATAAATCGAAAATTGGAAAGCGACTGAAAACTCATGTTCAAAAGGTTAAGTTATAATAATCAATACGGGTAGATTTTGTTCCTTATTTTGCAGTGTTCTGTCACTTTCAGAAATTAAAAGAAAATGAATTTATTTGAAATTAACGAGCTGTGAGAACCTGTGTGTTCTGCTTTGTTTATTTGGAAGGTCGCACCTTTGCCCTGTCTTTAGGGCTATATTTGTTAACGATTTTACTTATGGGAAAATTAACCTCGTCTGGACTTTTAAGTATGGGAGATTGGAAGGTTAAAAACGGAACCAGAAAACACTTAGGGGCATACTTTTGGTTATTGTTGTATGCAGGCGTGTGCAATGTTTCTCTGCTTGTCTCTGCAGGATAATTGCGCCTTGCATGTTTCAAGTTGTATTGTTTTCTGTCTTAAATTGTGATTTTCAATTGATCCATGTGGTTAATAGTGAAAAAAGAGGACGGATGTTCGAGGGAATTAAAGATCGGTTGAGCGTATGGACAAGCCAGTGGCTGATGTGATTTAATCATGATAAGTGCGACGTGATGCGCCTTGAAAGATGTCATCAGACAAGGGAGTTTAATCGATTGAAGGGCTCGAGGAAGCCCAGGTGAAAACGTGGATGTTGGGTACAGATCCTTAAAGGCAGGAAAACAGGTGGATAGGATATGAAAGAAGACATATGGGGGAGTTGTTTTTATCTGCCGTGGTATTGAGTATAAGAGTAAGGAGGTAATGTTAAAGCTGCAGTGAACGTTGTTTAGGCCACAGCTGGAGTATTATGTGCACAGCTGGTCACCTACATATAGTAATATTGTTACAGTGCTGGATAGGTAACAGAGGATATTCTCCAGGACTTTTCCTGGGATCGATCATTTGAGTTATAAGGAGAGCCGAGATAGGTTTGGATTCTTTTCTTTAGATGTGGAGATGCCGGCGTGTGGAGATGGCCTGTCTGGAGACAATGCACATCTCTTTAACCTGTTCTTAATGCTCTCTCCACTCACATTGTCTCTACCTTTAAGACGTGGTTAGCTGTAAAGACTCACGTTCCAATCATTATTCATGTAAATTGAGTTTGTGTCTTTGTGCCCTGTTTGTGATCAGAACTCCCACCCACCTAACGAAGGAACAGCCTGTTCCGAAAGCTTGTGGCTTTTGTTACCAAATAAACCTGTTGGACTTTAACCTGGTGTTGTAAGACTTCTTACGTTCCTTTCTTTAGAGCCGGGAAGGCAGAGTGAAGACATGATTTATGTGTGCAAGATTATGCGGGTTATAGACAGCACGAGTTGGAGCATCTGTTCTCCTTAGTTGATGGTTCAATCACGAGGATACATGTGAAAAGGGACAGGAGGATCAGAGTGGATTTGCGGAAAGATTTATTTTGCTCTGAGGGTGGTTGGATTCTGGACTTTACTGCCTGCAGATGTCGTGCAGCCTGCTAAATTTGCAACCGTTGAAACGTATTTAAATGGTCATAGCACTCAACGATATGGAGCCACTGTTGAATTGGGAATAATACAACTTTGGGGGAAGTTATTGTCCGTGCATATTTGAAAAGGTCGAAGTGTCTTTTCTGAGCTATCTAACTGAACAACTCGATCTGATCACTGTTCCTTTTCGGGAGATATGAGCCATGGACATCTGAAAGCCAACAACACTGTTGTCTGAATTTGAGAAATTCTGACACAGGGACAATGTACTGATAACAATTTACCTTAAACAACGATACAATTTAAGAGAATGACCAAACAATAAAAATACGTTACTGCCTGGAACCAAATAAAAAAAATGATCACTGTTTTACAGCTGTCATAAAGCAAACAAAGAGGAATAAGTAACTGAGCTAAGAAGATAGGGACTGGAAAGCAATCAACAAATCCGAGATATTGATTACTATTCAATTCAATGCAATATTTCAATCTGACACTGATAGCGAAAGGAATGCATAGATGTGCCTCGCAAATTGATAACTTCCACTTGATGATATTTCTGGTCTTGTCTATGTTTTTTAAAGAGAACATAATCTGATATTCGGCTGCCACCTGTGGCTCCTGGGCCATACGTGGAGAGATGAGCAAAGTCTTCGAAACCTTTCGATATGATTGCGTGAATTTCAAGAAGGTGTTGGCATAATATTGAAATACTGCAAAACTGTGCAGATGATCGACTTCCAACCTAACTAAAATGCTGAAAACCAGGCAAAACTAGAGCCATCCAAGTGTTTGAAGGTACTTGCAATAATCCATTGATGAGCAGCTGTAAGATATGCACAATACTTGACAAGCAACATGGCATTACATGATTAATGGGGCCAGTAGACTCACCTAGCTCCATAAATGATCAAGGTGCTGATACTGGTATTTACCATGGGGCACAGCATTCTCCATAGAGAAGCCGATTTCCAAATGTTGAGCAGAATTAAACAACCTGGCACATCCCAAAAATGTGCAAATTGCAGGAAAAGTGTAAATAATTTGGATGGGTTCTATTAAGGGCTTAGTGGCAAAAAGAAAACCTGGTGAGGAACATTCATAAATGTATAAATGGGGAATTCGGTGCTACCTTAGTTCCACGCATGATGTTATTTTGAATAAAACTGAATAAGTTGATCCTCAGGTGGGGAGTGTCAGGGTGAGAGGAGCCTCAATCAACTGATGCAAGTAAGCACATTCAAGTTAATATTAATAGAATGTAACACAAATAATCGAAGAAAATATTTTTTCTTGTTGCACAGATTTTCCTTCTCAGGGGCTAGAAAAGCTGAAGAAGTGATTGAGAAAAAAATTACACCCGAGTGGAAAGAATGGGGGTATCCCCAGCCGGTGAAGGGGTTTGGAGGAAAGAAGGGAATTGGTCGCCCAAATCATCAGAAGGCACTTACTGGGGATTTACAATGGTACACAACAGAACAATATGCCAGCTTTAATGAGCTGTTGCTGGTGGTGGAAGGGAATGGGGAGATCAACTGCACAATTTTGATTGCAATGCACTGAGCGTGCCCAGTATAAATCTAGAAAGGCAATAAAAAATAAAACTACATCACCAACCTTATCCCAGAGAACCTTGGAAGCACATACACGTTTATTTTTCAAGTCCGCTTTCTACTTTAAAATGGTTTTTTTCAGCATTTTCTCCTTTGTAATTGTGCCATAATGAAATTAAACTGAAACCTAGCGCAATGATTTTGTGCCCCTAGAAAGGCCAGGAATATCAATCCGAATCGCTGATCCACGTTGCAGATTGTCTAAAATTGGATTCAGATATGAAAATGACTCAGAAAGTAATTTAGGCTTTAAAGGGCTATCCGATTCAATTACTGGGTTTGTGGAGATATTTATGCAATGCCACTGGACCCAGCCTTGAGGGACAGTATCGTCAAGAACTATATAAGAACCAGAAGAACTGTATATATATGTAATAGAGAAGACTTGATTGTCGAAAAATTAGATGTTTCCCACTTAATACCAGTGGAAATCAAAAACCGACCCCATCTCCAAAAATGGTGGAAAGTCCCCCAGATTCGTTAGATGGGATTGGGAAAGCTATGCCAATACTACATGACGTGACAATGGTATCTCTCGCAATAACCTACAATGTTTTGGCATTGGTAACAATATTACTTCCCACATGCCATGATCATCCTATTGCCATTAAAACGGCAGAAGTCCATCTTCAGAGAATCATTGATGACTATCCTCACATAATAGCTCCTGAATCACGGATACGAGACACAAGGAGCATACTGCAAGAGAGTGAGGAATTGTTCAGGAATGCAAACTGGGGACTTCATTGAGTACAACTGTCTGATTTGAATGGTTATTGCTGCTGGGATGCCATGGCATTTAGAAATGGACCGCAGAATGGAGACAATGGAACTGTGTATGCTCTCACGCCATTGACCTACAGGTTGAGGGACTCCGAAAAACATTTAGTCAAGTAAGTGAAAGGATATTTATAACCACTGCTGTTCAACTCAACGGGCGGGAGTGTGATTGGTGAGTTTACATCTGACATTCAAGATTTGAGACTTGGGACAATTCCTCGACATTTATTTGTCTCCATGTAAATAATAACCTGTCTCACCAGTCACAGAACAAAAAATAATTAGTGATCACTGGAATGGTAGGAGATTCAGAAGAGGGGGTTGGATTCATTGAGCCAGGTCGAAAGGATTTATCATTCATAAGAAAGGTATATGTGAGATTGACTAATGGTCAGAATAACAACACGACATAGTGTGCGCTTGTCAGATCCTCAAGTCTCACGGGAACATCAACATGATAAATGTTGGGATTTTGCCATTCAACGAGATATTTAAATCAGTGCATGTGGGCCCTAGGCCATGATGCCCAATCAGCCCGAGGACAGAGATAATCTCCGGAAGTTAATTTCGTGAAAGTACTCATTTTAGCCTGCATATGGCAGACTTGTTTTCTGTGGCAAGTTCTGTTTGCCTGGAGAAACCGGGATACTTATTTGCTGCCTGTTGAAATGGTTTGTTCATTGTTCATTGACGAGACAATGGGCGCGGACCTGGCCACCCAGACTGCCACAAGCTTGAAACAATCAACACACCATTGATAAGATTTGTTAATTCTCGGAATGCCAGGGGAAATCCTAACCAGCCTGTGGGAATTAATCAGGACAAAGCTGATCATAAAGAAAGAGGTAGTGTTCCCATAGCTCCATGTATCACAAAGTGGAAAAGCTTGAACCTGACATTTACAGCAGGATAGTCTAGGATACATATTGACATCTGGATGACTGGCAACCCAAAGGTTTCAAAGATGTATTGACAACATTGTCTTGGTCTCTTTCTGTGATCACCCAATGACCAAAGTGGGGAATGAAAGAACTTATAAGCACACAGATTTCAAAATCAAATAAGATGCTATGAGAAAAGCCAGAGATTTTGTCTAAAAAGTCTGAACAGATAAGTTCCAAGGCTCTTAGTCTGAGAGAATTCATTCAGCTAGATATTTGGACATGGTAGGAGGAACGATATTCACAGAGACAAACAAACGAGTACCTCAATGATAACGTGGAACAGTGATGAGTTAGGCCATGTAAAATGATCAAGCCTTCACACTGATTGAATATTATAATTAACCTGGTGCTCAATGATTGTGATTGGTTTTAATACATGTATCTTAGTCAAGATCTAACCGCAATCAACAGCAATAATAGAGATAACTCCTCTACCTTGATCGATATATGCTAGTTAATTCTCATCGCATTTGAAACAATAAATGCTTGTGTTCCTGAATTCTATACTCTGGCTAGTTACCGACTGTGACCTATGACTCCCCAGTGTCCTCGCTATCTAATTTGAATGAACTGTTTCAGAGACCTCCTTGAATTAGTCTGGTTGTTTGAAGTGTACAAATTAAAAGGCTGAACATCAAACCACGCAACACCTCCCAATGCTATGTCTCCCTCCAGCTGTTGGAGATGAATCAGCGCTGTAAACATTTGTGACAAAGGAGGGAGTCATTTTCTGATTCTTTAATTATCTTGTTGCATTCCGTCACATTGTATATTATGCTGCACATTGAGGATACCACAGTCCCCAAGTCGTCCTGAGCACATGTATTAATTGCAGAATTGTACCTCTAACTCCCACTAGTATAATGAACTCCCGTTCACAAACCTTGATCTCTGAAATCGGTCGCCTTGATGTTAGACTCGTTCAAATTCACCGTCATCTCAATTACGATGAGTAACTCACCAGGCAAATAGTGAAATCACTGCTTCATGCAGATTTTCGCTTTATTCGCCGGTTTTGAAGCCCATATTTTCTCATTTCTGCCTCTCAGAATGCCGTGGAAATAATTACAATATATAGCGTGCATACAGTTTTCCGACAACTTGTCAACCATTTGAGGAAATGTGAACACTCTTCTCGAATATTAAAGAGAAACAATTCATCGAAGGACATTCACTAGCAATCTGAGTATTGATATTTAACCTGTGGTTCAATGCAACAGCAGAGGTGTGGTGTGTTCGCTGCTGACATGCAGCTGCATATTTCAGAAAATTTAAACCTCACAACTTATGAAAATTTAGTGCAGTATTAATAGCCTTAGAGTAGTGTCCGTGTGTTCAACAGTTCTCTGGAATAACAGGACACTCACAGCACTGTGGGTATTTTTCTTCTGATGATTTGATGGTAGTTCCCTATAAAATTAATATGATGCAGCTGGACATTTCATCACGGAAAATCAATTCACCTGTGCTCGAAATCCAAAAGGAAAACACGTCACTTAAGATTGTATGTGCCCATGTTATTACTTCCCCGTGAACATACGACAGCTCAGTGCCTGCAAAATGAATTGTCCTCATGAAGGTGCGCTGAGTAACGTAAAATGATTACCGTAATATTTGGCACAATTGCTTGACACAAAAATCCAACAGTGGCAATTTGAATTCCAAATCAACTAATCAATTCAAGTAGACACGGAGAAAAAATGTAAACTTTTTAAAAATGAAAGAGAATTAGGCACTAAATGTTGACTCAGTTTCTGTATCAGTATAGAAAGGTGTGTGGGTGGTTAGTAGACTATTGTACAACATAATCTCAGGAGCACTCAGGTGAAGAATGACTGTGTCATACCCTAAAGCGTTGGGAGAGCACCACCTCAGGGAAAGGCCTCTGAATCAGAATCTACCCCACTGTCAATCTCTGATACATTTACTCAGTGAAAAATCATTAACGCAGTATATTCTATCAAAGTACACCATTGCCTATTTCAAAATCACTTTAAACGTTTCCACGGACCCCACAAGGTAAGGTATCGCTATCCTCCAGGGATTGTCTGGTTTCTGAGCCTTTTGCTGCTAGCAGAATTGGTCTCAAACTTCCAGCTTTGAGACAGTACAAATAACAACATGTTTTCAATCTACTAGCACTTGCTGGCTGCCTAACGACGTTAGAAGTCTTTGCCACACCAACATGATCGTTTACCCCAATTGTTGAATTTTACTTAACTTCGCTAACAAATCCCCTGAGTATTCCTTTACAGACTTACCTAGAGACATTAATCACTTGAATACACTAATAAATCATGTTCGTTATTTACCAAATACAATGGCCCTTGGCCTATCCCAAAGTAGTCAACACGCAGGTACTGACTGTTTCTTTTACTACCATCCACAATCGATATTGGCCAGGTATCCAGATAAGTTATGTTAAGGGATTATGACCTTGGTTCATTGATTGCACATTGGGAGTTTGCACGTTCTCTCCGTGTCGAATTGGGCATCCTCCCAAAGTCCAAGGCATGTGCGGATTAGTTTGATTGGCCATGCAAAATTGCCCCTTAGTGTCCCAAAATCTGTAGTTTAGATGGATTGGCAATGTGATAGTTATGGTTTTGCCTTGGATAAGGTAATTTGTCAGACAGTTGGTGCACATTCGATGGGTTGAATGGCCTTCTGCACTGTAGGGATTCTACGATTTCGTGGATTACATCTATTACTTTGCAATTATCTTTCCGTGGCTTTCGAACACGGTAGCCAAATTCTAAAACATGCAATGAAACAACGGTCAAAGTCTGACACCGTTGATTCAGAATGTTGTAATGTCCGAAAGCCATGCAGAGACGATTCCTGAATTGATTAAGATATGATTTAAAATTCTGGAATTACTTCAGCACAATGAGTTGATCATGGGTACTTGAACAGACACTGGAAAAAATGAGGCCAATTACTATTGGATGTTTCATCATGGGGAACAATAACACATCAATTAATGTTTCATGACACAAGGACCATAGAATAATTGGGTGACAGCTGATGATTCCAACGCATGCATACGTAACTAAGGTTGAATGCATTATTGAAAGTGCAATCTGATAATCGGTATTGTACTAATCGTAATCCTATTAGCTGTTATACCTAAGTCTAATTCTGGCAGAGTGTAGTATATCCTACAGAATTTTAGAAGAGAACAGAGGACATCATAGAATTCCTACAGTGCAGAAGGAAGCCATTCGGCTTCTTTTTCCGCATGACATTCATAATCTGCATTAATTACAGCCTTCTCTTACACAATTCCTCTGGAGGGACGTTATAGCCCAATTAAGTATTTTAATAATTTCTTCAAAACAGAAAGTCCAACTTATTTCCAGGAATTAACACCTTCTGATCATTTGCCTTCATCCCCCTGAAGACCGTTTTTTTCTTCCAAAGTTAACCCAGTTAGTTAATATGTCTGACCTATGTTTCCATTTTAAAATTGCCTCAACTTTGGCCTTCTGCAACTTCCAATGTTTCTTTAAATTAAGTGTAAAGGTCATATTACTCATGGAATTGAATCGAAAAATTCATCAATCTAAAAGTTCAAGCTGCAATCAGGATTTTTTTCTACTGTGGGCAAGGCTGATTCAAAATGCCTCTTGTTACTTCCGATGCGTCAGCAGCCTGAACTCTAATTTCCCGAGACTGACACATATCATAGAAATCATAGAAACCCTACAGTGCAGAAGGAGGCCATTCGGCCCATCGAGTCTGCACCGACCACAATCCCACCCGGCCCTACCCCCACATATTTTACCCGCTAATCCCTCTAACCTACACATCCCAGGACTCTAAGGGGCATTTTTTTAACCTGGCCAATCAACCTAACCCGCACATCTTTGGACTGTGGGAGGAAACCGGAGCACCCGGAGGAAACCCACGCAGACACGAGGAGAATGTGCAAACTCCACACAGACAGTGACCCGAGCCGGGAATCGAACCCGGGACCCTGGAGCTGTGAAGCAGCAGTGCTAACCACTGTGCTACCGTGCCGCCCCAAGGTGACATTTAGAGAAAATCGATATTTCCATATTCTATTTTCCATTGAATTGTTTAGCACCGCATGCGCTTTGCTCATCTAAGATTCAGGGAGGACCCCAGCCTTCCTCAGTCAAGTTAATTAAGGTCATCTTGTTTTGTTTGCGAAAACGAATAATCAAGCAAACTCATGCCATCCACATAAAACAAAGGCAATGCACAGATTCTCAGAGGTGTAAATTTCAAACATTTCATTGCCAGCGTTTTCTCACAGCTCAATTTTCTTAAAGACGCAACATTGCAAATTCAGAATCGCCTGTTAAAAAAAGGGCGCATGCAGTATTCACATTAATAGTTGCAGAATTTCAACACCCCTACAAATATGTGATATGCGCATTAAGCTAGCAAGAAGAAAAAATAAATAAATTCCAGACTCAAGTGTGCTAACAAACCATCACTTACTGACACAAATAGTACTTATAGACGCCCAAGGATTCACACTCAGGAAGGAAAATATTTGTGTTGCAGCAAAATACAAAAGTTATTTGCTTGTCTTTTTTCATGACTTACCATACAGCGTCTGAAATATAATGTGGGCTATGAACGTTGTGACTTACTTTCTCCAAATCATCTTAATCTCTCTTGTGGCTAAGTGGGCTTTGGAATAGCAGATTGTTTTATGTTTTGTTCAGGCACACAATCAGCTAATGTGTCAGCTTACTTAAAAAGAAGTTGCCTCCTCCAAATTTCGCTACTTATGCTGCTGTTAACCAATGCTTCTTTTAACTTCACATTTCAGGAATTACAGAGGAAGAGACCAGCTTCCATGTTAGGCTGTTCGAGCAGCAGCAATCTGGAGAATTTGTCTGAAACATATTATTTCAGTGGGCCACACGTTGTTTTACTGTAGATAGAAGAACACTTTGAGATATAAGCTTTTCAACTGTGATCATAATTCTGCCGCTCGTCGCATGTGTTCGATCAAAGATCTACCTATGCAGAGGCTAACATAGAACATAGAACATTACAGCGCAGAACAGGCCCTTCGGCCCACGATGTTGCACCGACCAGTTAAAAAAAAAAACTGTGACCCTCCAACCTAAACCAATTTCTTTTCGTCCATGAACCTATCTACGGATCTCTTAAACGCCCCCAAACTAGGCGCATTTACTACTGATGCTGGCAGGGCATTCCAATCCCTCACCACCCTCTGGGTAAAGAACCTACCCCTGACATCGGTTCTATAACTACCCCCCCTCAATTTAAAGCCATGCCCCCTCGTGCTGGATTTCTCCATCAGAGGAAAAAGGCTATCACTATCCACCCTATCTAAAACTCTAATCATCTTATATGTTTCAATAAGATCCCCTCTTAGCCGCCGCCTTTCCAGCGAAAACAATCCCAAATCCCTCAGCCTCTCCTCATAGGATCTCCCCTCCATACCAGGCAACATCCTGGTAAACCTCCTCTGCACCCTCTCCAAAGCCTCCACATCCTTCCTGTAATGTGGGGACCAGAACTGCACACAGTACTCCAAGTGCGGCCGCACCAGAGTTGTGTACAGTTGCAACATAACGCTACGACTCCTAAATTCAATCCCCCTACCAATAAACGCCAAGACACCATATGCCTTCTTAACAACCTTATCTACTTGATTCCCAACTTTCAGGGATCTATGCACACATACACCTAGATCCCTCTGCTCCTCCACACTATTCAAAGTCCTCCCGTTAGCCCTATACTCAACACATCTGTTATTCCTACCAAAGTGAATTACCTCACACTTCTCCGCATTAAACTCCATCCGCCACCTCTCGGCCCAACTTTGCAACCTGTCTAAGTCTTCCTGCAAACTACGACACCCTTCCTCATCTGTTACGGCTATCTTTTTTTTTGAGAGCAATCTTCTTTATCTGATGTTTGCTACTTAATCAAGATTGAAGCAACTCTTGATGCTTCATGTTTTTAATGGAAAGTTCAGATTGAATCACTGCCAGATGGCAGGTTTGCCTTTGCTTTGGGACCAGGCTGGCCTAAAATTTCGACATGCGTAGAGCTTAGTTCAAAATTCTAACGCAATCCTCCTGAATTCTGGAAAAGTTTTAATTTATTTTAAGCAAAAATTGTACTGCAGCTCAAAGCAATGTAAATTTAATTTGCAGTCCAAACTAATGCCTCGTTTGTTTTACGAAATAACTAATGACAACAATAGAAGAAACATTTTCTATCGAGACAAGATGTTAAACTCATTTGCTACTTTTTAACTTTCTGGTCCAATTCCACAGCTGCGTGACGGGGGTAAACATAATTGAATGTATTATGATACCCAGAGAGAATTCACAAGGCCTATCAGAAATTGTTTTGTTTGTACAATCAGTGTTTCATTCATTGCACCAACTGACAATGTGTTTTTTTTTCTGTGCGGTGACTGAATCACCCGGCGATACAGAATGCACCACCCGAAAATCCCCCACTCCATTTTCTTCGGGGTACCCATTCAATTCCTTCTACCCTTAAAGTACCTCTGAATTTCCAGAATCACCATCTCTCCATCCTCTTCCCCCAAGCGGCCAGTTCCCCATTAATGCAGCACAGTTTACTAGCAGCTATATTCACGATGGGCAGAATCATCTTTCTGTTGAAATGTATCCATCAATCTAACGGCATCATACAAGCAGTGGGAAATTTGCAGAAACTAAACCAAATTTATGTATGCAGGCGAAAGACGTAAGTTTGGAGGTGCACGGAATGTAACGTTTGTTTCGAGCTCCACAGAAATCATCTGAGTTGTTAAAATATTGGTAATTTTGCTCTGTTTTATATTTGGTTATTTGTGTGCCTGCAACTCGAAACTGACTGCTCACCAATTTCCATCCTGTGTGACAGCAATGAACATGGTATAAAGATTGGCAAGAGTGAATCAGCCCCAGAGGGGATGGAACATCTGACCTCCATGTACAGTGCACAGACTTACCACTGTTTTCACTCCATATGTCAGGTTTTCAAAAACGGTAAACACGACGTATTGGAGTTCAGAGTTAGAGTGACCGATTCTGCAAAAGGGGTGGTCAAAATTTTCTGATTCCCATCAATTGCATGTTGCCCGGAGAAAAACAGTTGTTCAATTGCATGTATTTGCTTATTCAATACATTACCCTTCATTGTGTTACTCAGTTCATTTGTTTTATTTGAATTGGTTATTTGGTTTGCTACAAGTAAAAATAATGCCCACGCGGGAAGTCCGTATGC
Source organism: Mustelus asterias (assembly GCF_964213995.1). Taxonomy (NCBI): domain Eukaryota; kingdom Metazoa; phylum Chordata; class Chondrichthyes; order Carcharhiniformes; family Triakidae; genus Mustelus; species Mustelus asterias. The sequence continues at coordinate 312,313 of NW_027590310.1, read as the reverse complement.
TGAGCCCAACACACCTGAGACGGATGTTTATCGTACCAAAGGAAAGTGTGCACAGAGTTTAGAGTTGGACTGGAGGTTAAGGTAAAGGACGTAGCGGCGCACTCAGCATCAAAATGCCCAGTGCCTGTAAAAGCAATTCCTGTCTCCAAATGAGGACACATGCCGCCATGTGTAGAAAGACCATCGTGCGAAATTGGATACATACAGAAGCGATCCAGCATCCTAAAACTTGGCATATTACGTTGACATGGATAAGATGGCATCTTCCACCATGTGGTAAAGTCTCTCCTCCACCATCACCATCATGGCGGGTGATCAATGCTGATCCAATGAAGAGTCCAGGATTGTATGTCATGTCAGACATCCCTGTGCCCCTCAGCATCACAGATGACAATGTTTGGTGAATACGAGTGTCTCTATGTGATGCTAAGACACAGTATCAAGCTGTTGAAACGAAGCTTCAGTTAAAAGGACTGAAGACCTACATTTTCCTCCTGAACAGAGAAGTGAGCCGGTGTTTCACTTAAAGTCACAATTCCTTGTTCAAACCTTGCTAAACTGGATCACACTGAATTATTCCTTTTTGTAGTATATTAACAGATATTTCATCCCAAATGTGAAATAGTGTGCAACAGCTCTGAAGAATAACAAGATAAACATGTTGAATATCAATCAGCTTCAAGAAGATAAATATGTAAACAGAATTCCAAAGACTAAAATAGCCTCCACTCCTTCCTGTACTCGAAACATCCAGCTTAGCGTCAGGCACAACGTCGGTCAAGCAGAGTGGTGATGAGTGTCAGGGGAGTTCCGCTTCTGAAAAGAAATATATAACACCAGAATAACGGCTTAAAATTGAGAAATACTGAATACTTTATGCAGATATTTCACACGGGACAGGGAAGACACGAATAACATTCCAAAAATATCATGGCAAAATGGCTAAAGGGTGGGAGGAAATCAGTGTGATAAAAATAATGACAGCAAAAATACTAGGGAACCAAATGGGGCTAAAGTTCGATAAATCTCCTGAAACGAATGGCATGGATCTTAAGATATTGCAGAGTGTAGAAACAGAGATAGATGCACTGGTAGTAATGTTCCAGGAAGCATTAAATTTAGGAAGAATGAGAGAGAATCGCGAAACTGCCAATTTAACCCATTTAGGCAATAAATGCGTGAGATCAAAAAAGATTAAGTGTCGGACGTATCTTTTGTAAATGGGAAAACGTTATCGTCATTGTAATGGAAACAGTAGCAGAACATTGACACGTGCATAGCATAAATGTTATCTGTGCATAAATGTTTTAAGAGTCAATCACATAATTTCATGATGATTTCATGTTGCTGTTTCACAGGCTGCTGTTTACTTTCAGATTGTATTCTGTACAAGTAAAAATTCCTCAATAGATTGGTGTTAGTTAGGATCTTCTTGTGAAACCAACGTACTTTTTTCTTGTTTATAACGCAATACATTACCACAGTGAGGACATCACAGAAATAAAAGTGGCCGGACTATGGGGTGGGTTTTCCGTCGAGATATTGAGGAAAATGGACAAGTAGAAGAGAAGGCATGGCGGGCCCGCAGATACTGAAATGCAACAAGATCTGAACAATATTGATGGAAAAGGTCCTTAGGGATGGGATTTACGACCATTTAGAAAGATGCGGATTAATCCGGGATAGTCAGCACGGATTTGTGAAGGGCAAATCGTGCCTCACAAATTTGATAGAATTTTTTGAGGAGGTAACTAGGTGTGTTGATGAAGGTAGGGCGGTTGATGTCATATACATGGATTTTAGTAAGGCGTTTGATAAGGTCCCCCATGGTCGGCTTATGATGAAAGTAAGGAGGTGTGGGATAGAGGGAAAGTTGGCCGATTGGATAGGTAACTGGCTATCTGATCGAAGACAGAGGGTGGTGGTGGATGGAAAATTTTCGAACTGGAGGCAGCTTGCTAGCGGAGTGCCGCAGGGATCGGTGCTTGGTCCTCTGCTCTTTGTGATTTTTATTAATGACTTAGAGGAGGGGGCTGAAGGGTGGATCAGTAAATTTGCTGATGACACCAAGATTGGTGGAGTAGTGGATGAGGTGGAGGGCTGTTGTAGGCTGCAAAGAGAGATAGATAGGATGCAAAGCTGGGCTGAAAAATGGCAAATGGAGTTTAACCCTGATAAATGTGAGGTGATTCATTTTGGTAGGACTAATTTAAATGTGGATTACAGGGTCAAAGGTAGGGTTCTGAAGACTGTGGAGGAACAGAGAGATCTTGGGGTCCATATCCACAGATCTCTAAAGGTTGCCACTCAAGTGGAGAGAGCTGTGAAGAAGGCATATAGTGTGTTCGCTTTTATTAACAGGGGGTTGGAGTTTAAGAGCCGTGGGGTTATGCTGCAACTGTACAGGACCTTGGTGAGACCGCATTTGGAATATTGCGTGCAGTTCTGGTCACCTCACTATAAGAAGGATGTGGAAGCGCTGGAAAGAGTGCAGAGGAGATTTACCAGGATGCTGCCTGGTTTGGAGGGTAGGTCTTATGAGGAAAGGTTGAGGGAGCTGGGGCTGTTCTCTCTGGAGCGGAGGAGATTGAGGGGAGACTTAATAGAGGTTTATAAAATGATGAACGGGATAGATCGAGTGAACGTTCAAAGACTATTTCCTCGGGTGGATGGAGCTATTACGAGGGGGCATAACTATAGGGTTCATGGTGGGAGATATAGGAAGGATATCAGAGGTAGGTTCTTCACGCAGAGAGTGGTTGGGGTGTGGAATGGACTGCCTGCAGTGATAGTGGAGTCAGACACTTTAGGAACATTTAAGCGGTTATTGGATAGGCACATGGAGCACACCAGGATGGTAGGGAGTGGGATAGCTTGATCTTGGTTTCAGATGAAGCTCGGCACAACATCGTGGGCCGAAGGACCTGTTCTGTGCTGTACTGTTCTATGTTCTATGTTCTCTAATATCCAGACTTGGGCTGACAAGTGATAAGTGATATTTGCGCCATTCAAATGTGAGGAAATAACCATGACAAATAGAAGACATGCTAACCACGCCCCCTTGACATTCAATGGTGTTACCATCATTGTGTCCTCCACTGTCAACATCCTTAGAGTGACTATTGACCAGAAACTCAACTGGAATCGCCACCTACACACATTGGCTATAAGGACAGGTCAAAGGCTACGAATGCTGTAGCGAGAAACTCACCTCCTGACTCCTCAAAAGCTGTCACCATCTACAAGGCACAAGTCAAGAGTGTGATGGAATACTCCCCACTTGCCTGGATACGTGGAGCTCCGAACACTTAAGAAGCTTGATGCCATCTAGGACAAAGACGTCCACTTGGTTGGTACCACATCCACTAACATCCACTCCCTCCACCATCGATGCTCAGGAGCAGCAGTGTACTATCTACAAGATGCACTGCAGCATTTTACCAAAGATCCTTCGGCAGCACCTTCCAAACCTACGACCACTTCCGTTTGGAAAGACAATGGCAACAGATCCATGGGAGCACCATCTTCTGCAGGTTCCCTTCCAAGCCACTCACACTCCTGACTTGTAAATATATTGCCATTCCTTCGCAGTCCCTGCGTCAAAATCCTGGAATGCCCACCGTAATGGCACTGTAGGTCCTCCCATAGCACGTTGACTGCAGCGATTGAACAAGGCAGCTCATCATCACCATCTCAAGGGAACTAAGTGTGAGAAATAACTATTGCCAGCCAGCGACCCCAATAACCCACCAATGAATAAACAAACATCAGGTTGTATCAGATTCTAAATCAGGTTATTCGAATTCAGAGTCAGAATCATTCGAATTCTCTGTCTGATTGATACACAGTCACATTTACAAAGAACAAAGAACAAAAAAGAATACAGCACAGGAACAGGCCCTTCGGCCATTAAAGCCTGCACCGACCATGCTGCCCAACATAACTAAAACCCCCTACTCTTCTGGGGACCATATTCCTCTGTTCCCATCCTATTCATGCATTTGTCAAGACGCCCCTTAAAAGTCACTACCGTATCTGCTTCCACGCCCTCCCCCGGCAACAGGTTCCAGGCACCCACTACTCACTGTTTAAAAAATCTGCCTCGTACATCTCCCTTCGCACCTGAAACCTGTGTCCCCTAGTAATTGACTCTTCCACCCTGGGAAAAAGCTTCTGACTAGCCACTCTGTCCATGACTCTCATAATCGTGTAGACTTTAATGAGGTCGCCCCTCAACCTCCGTCGTTTCAGTGAGAAAAAAACAAGTTGCTCCAACCTCTCCTCATAGCTAATGCCCTCCATACCAGGCAATCTTTTCTGTACCCTCTTAAAAGCCGCCACATCCTTCTGATAGTGTGGCGACCAGAAATGAACATTACATACCAAGTGCGGCCTAAGTAAGGTTCTATAAAGCTGCAACATGACTTGCTAATTTTTAAACTCAATACCCCAGCCAATGAAGGCAAGCATGCCGTATGCATTCTTGACTACCTTCTTCAGCTGCATTGTCACTTTCAGTGGCCTGTGTACCTGTACACCCAGATCCCTCTGCCTATCAATACTCTGAAAGGTTCTGCCATTTACTGTATATTTCCTACCTGTCTTAGACCTTCCAAAATGCATTACCTCACATTTGTCCCGTACATTGATAGAGATTCGCGTGAATACTGATACAGATACATCCGTCCATTCATTCTAATTCACATTTAGATTGGTTTACATTCTGTTCGATTGATTCCGATTATTTTACAGATTCATTCAAATTCATATCCATTAAGCATTACAATCAAATTGAATCATTTTCATATTTAGATCTATTCAAATTCAGTTTCCGATTGATTCAAATTGACATTATGAGGGATCTTATGTATGCTTGGCTCTGTTTACCTCCTTTATGCAAATACTTAGTTTTAAGATGTTTTTAGCTATGTAACTAACTGAGCGAAGATCAAAAACTGAACTGAAACTTAATCACATTTTAAAAATCGGAAGGCATGCTGGGGGTTAGCTAAAAAAATGAACTTATTCCTGAAAAGTCCACGGCAAGTAAAACAAGCCCTGATAACAGAGCTGCTAAACGTGTTTTCTCTCGACAGAGACAACTTGTAGAAAACATTTCTGATGGGGCGGGGGGGGGGGGGGAGCGGGGTGGAGTGGAGGGTAGTATAGAATTCTAGTATCAGGCCCTTCATTTTAGTTTTACCATAATAAGTAGACTCGGTTAAGGGAATTATAAAGTGCCCTATATATATATATATATATATATATATATATATAATATATATATATATATATATATATATATGTATGTATAATAAGAATTCACAATGTGCCTGGAACAATATATGCAAAGGTATTATAAACTACATATCCATAAATTAACCAAGTTATTTAAGCTTAAACTGTATTTTCAACCCTGCATTGTGCGCCTTGGCCATCTACGTTCTGAATGCAGCATGATGGGAAATACAATGGCAGACAGGCCCAATTCTGTGAATACAATGGAACACAGAAAAGCTGCTTCTGTTATCTGTTTTTAGATATGCGAAAGGCAAGTTTAATCACAGGCCTGGTATGTAAGGGACTGGATTCGTTCATGAGTTGCGAGGCTGGAGCAGTCCCTCAAGCTGATAAAGGAGGCCCAGGTTCCAGCAAAAGAGTGACTAATTTCACCAATTAAAAATCACAGGTGTTATTTATGGCCTTGGTAATGACGTTGGTTCAGTTTCCTCAGTTAAGGAACAGGAAGCTACACGGGCAATAGGCTAATAATCTCCCATTCCTGTTGACAGGTGGAACGTTATTGGCTGAGGTAATAATGTGTGATGTTGTGATTGGGCCGTCCAGTCTGATTGACGAGACTAGGTGGGATATTGAAATGTTCAGAATAATATAATAATTTTACCGGGCAATATTAGGTCAGAGAACACAGTCAAACCTCGATGTTTGCGTCTCTCTCCTGATGCATGCATCAGCAAACAAATTCCTTTCCGTTCTTTAAATATATGCTGTCTTTCACAGCCTATGTATTGGTTGAGTGAGATTCAACAAATACGGGGCACCCCAAGGCGAACACCCTTCAGAAAATTCCTCTTATATTTTCCAATAACGAGATAAGAATAAAGATATGTTTTGGTTTCAGTGTGTGCCCAGAGTTCAGCTTTGTTTTATCTCATTGTGATCAGTACAAGGCTGTCAGAATAAGCTAGCCTATCCAACTTCTCTGAATACAAAATCAATCCCTCACACACAGACAAACAAACAAGCACACACACACACACAACCACACCCACACACAAAGAGAATCACACACAGACATAGCCACAGCACACTCACGCACACACAGACACACATACACACACACGTACGCAGACACACACACAATGAAAAATAAGGTCAGAAACGCCAAAATGTTTTATGGCGTCTGCCTGGATTTTTGGAATCTGAACTTGGCTAGGGTATGCGTGAGGTCTTCCACGTCATGTATGATTCAAATTGTTCACAACGGAGATTTTATCAAACAGTGTTTATTTAAATATACAGTTAATATATTGCAATCACTTTTACCAAATCCAAGAATAAAACGACCATGACATTGTATAAAACTTAGCAACTATATATCATTGAAACACTACAGTGCAGAAAGAGGCCATTTGGCCCATCGAGTCTGCACCGACCACAATCCCGCCCGGGCCCTACCCCCATATCCCGACACATTTACCCGCTAACCCCTCTAACCTACACATCTCAGGACACTAAGGGGCAATTTTAGCATTGCCAATGAACCCAATCCGCACATCTTTGGACTGTGGGAGGAAACTGGAGCACCCGGAGGAAACCCACGCGGACACGAAGAGAATGTGCAAACTCCACACAAACAGTGACCCAAGCTGGGAATCGAACCGAGTTCCGTGGAGCTGCGAAGCAGCAGTGCTAAACACCGTGCTACTGTGCCGCCCACAAATATGGAATATTCGAAACAAACACACCTCCTTCTAAACATCCTGCCACAGGATTAATACGAAGAATAAGATGGCTCCCGTGATTCCGGAAAATAGTCCTTTTATTGGAGAATTGAAACTATGACTTCTCAGCCTTGTAACCTGCAGTAGCCCCCGAGGTAGAGATAATGCCACTGATGGCCATGAGTTTTCACAGCAAACCACTTCAAAAGGCAGACACTTTAGTTAGAACTAGCGAACCACCAATCGCAAAATTATCGCTCTAGGGATGCAAGAAGACCTGCTTCCAGCATGCCAGCAAAATGTACAATACCAGGCAGAGAAGCACATAAACATTACTTCTCAATCGGATGTCCAAACACCTTCTAAACTAAAACTGCACCCAGCAGCCCAAAACACAAACTCAAATAACTCCTGTCAGACATTATTCCTCCAACAATTCAGGATCATAAAAAAATCCAGGAAGTACATGAGGTCCAGAGTTAAATTAAACAAAACCCCATTAAACCCATTTAAACAGCAATAACATGACTTTGAAGCAGACAGCTTAAATCTGCAGAGAACATGATCAAAAATACTTTTCTTAAATGTGCGCTATCATCACACCTCCCCCTCAAAAATAATGAACCAGCAACACTCTGAGCTGGTTCCATTTTTCAAACTACTTCCAAACAGTTTCACACTACTTCCTTTTTTGAGGAAATTACTAAAATGATTAATGAGGGGAGGGCTATGGATGTTGTTTACTTTGAATTTTACCCATCATGGTCGGTTGACAGAAAAGGGTAAATCACACTAGATCACGGGTGCAATAGCTAGATGGACTCAGAACTGTCTTGGCCATACAGGACAGAGGGCAGTGGTGGAACGCTTTTTTTCAGAATGGTGTTCCGTAGGGACAAATGCTGGGACCTTATATGTATAACTTCCTTCAAAGAAAAGGTAACTGGTCTGAGTAGAAAGGTTGTGGATGAGATTACGATTGCTGGAGGTGTGGATAGTGATCAACATTCATAGAGAATACAGCAGGATATAGATAGGCGGGAAATTTGTTGATGAAATGGCAGATGGAAATCAAACCGGAAAAATTCAAGATGATGCATTTTGGATGTCAAATTCAGGTGGGAGCTGCAAATTAAAGAGGAGGACAATCAGGAGCATAGATGCACAGACAGATCTGGGAGTAAAGGACCACAAATCCTTAAAAGTGGCAGCACAGTTATAAAAACTGGTGAAGAAAGCATACGGCATGTGTTCCTTCTCCGGCCGGGGCACCGAGTATAAAAGTTGGCAAATTCTGTTACAGTTATATAAAAAGTTGGTGAGGCCACCTTTGGAATACAGTGTCCAATTCTGGTTCCAACACTACCAGAAGGACGTGGTGCCTTTAGAGGGAGCACATAAAAGGTTTTACTAGGATTCTGTCGGATGTGGATATTAGCTATGAGGAGAGATTGAATGAACTGGGATTTTTCTCCCTGGAAAGACGGAGACTGATAGACATTTCTAAAATTTTTGAGGAGCACGGATAAGGTGAACAGCTGGAAGTTTTTTTTTCCCAGGGCAGTAATGACAATCACAAGGGGGTACGCGTGCAACTTTGTTTGAGTCAGTAATTCAGACATGTTCTGCGTCCATTTCATTTCGCTACTTCCTTAAATGACCTGAAAAAGACTTCTGCATCATTCTCATCAAAACTTAGCAAAGCTTGGGCATCTTTAACTAGTTCAGCAGCAAGTCCTTCTAAGCTCAGAGAAAAAATATGGATCTCAGGGTACTTATTCACAGATCGCAAATAGCTTCAGAGCATGTGAATAGGATAGTTGAGAAGGCATATGGGACACTTGGCTTTATCAGTCGTGATATAGCCTATAAGAGCAAGGAGCTATTGTTGGATTTGTACAGAGCATCAGATAGTCCATCGCTGAAATCCCGATGTGGAGTTCTATTCGCCGCACTATAGGAAGGATGTGGAGGTATGCAGGGGATTCACCAGAATCAGCCTGAGATGAAGCATTTGAGATTTAAGGAAAGAATGGCTAGGCTTTGATTGCTTTTTTCTAGAGCAGAGAAGATGAGGGGGGCGGGGGGGGGGGGCGGGGGGGGGGGGGGGGCGGGGGGGGCCGGGGTGGCGGGGGGGTGGTGCTTGAATGAGGATTATAAATTATGAGCGGTAAGGACAGGGTGAATAAGAAACATCTGTTCCCCTTGGTTTAGGATGAATCAGGAGGAGGAATATTTTGAGGATAAGTCGAAGCCGATTTAAAACCACATTGGAACAGTTATGGTGATCGTGCAGAAGTTGGGGCTGGGATGAGATGAGCCATGATCGTGTTGATTGGGAGCGCAGGCTCAAGATGATGAATTGCCCACTCCTGCTCCTAGTTCCGATGCTTCTTGTGATTAGACCTTTAATTTCAAATTGTTTTTATAAGATAATTAAAATTCCACCACCTGCTGTGGTCGGATTCGAACCTCTGCCTCCGGAGAAATATCCCCTTTCTTTTGATTACAAAATTAGGGGTTGCAAGGGAGAAATGAAGGACAGAAGCGAATAATTTTAATGTGGTGCTGTGATATTGTCACTGGAAGAGGTAACCAGTGACCCTCGGCAATGCTTGTGGGAAGCGGGTTCGAACACCAACATAATGCCGCTCAAATAATAATGGCAATTTTCAGGAACCATGGATAATGAGAGATATTGTGAGCCTAGTCAAAGAGAAAAAGGAAGCATTTGTCAAGGTTCGGAGACTGGGAACACACGAAGCATGTGTGGAATACAAGGACAATAGAAATAAACGTATGCACGGAGTAAATATGGATCAAAGGGGTCACAGAAATGTATTACCGAGCAGGAGTAAGGAATATCCCAAGACTTTTTATACATATATAAAGAACAAGAGGGTAGCCAGGGAGAGGGTTGGCACACCCAAGGACAGGGGATGGAAGCTATGCGTGGATCAGGAGGGCGAGTATTTAAATAAGTATTTTGTGTCAGTTTTCACCAAAGTGCAGGGCTTGTAGGATGATGAGTCTGGAGAAGGGTGTGCAGATGGTTTGTGTCATGTTGAGATCAAAATGAAGGGGGTATCGGTGTTCTTGAAAAACATTAAGGGAGGCAAGTCCCCAGGGCCTGACGGGATATAGCCCAGAAAACTGAGAGAAAGGCAAGGGAGGAAATTGCTGAGGCCTTGAGAGTATTCTTTCTATCCTCACTGGCGGCAGGGGAAGTCACAGAAGATTGGAGAATATCCACTGTTGTTCCTTTGTTTAAGAAGGGTAGCAAGGAAAGTCCAGATAATTACAGGCTGGTGAGCTTTAACTCAGTGGGAGGGAAATTATTGGAGAGGATTCTTCCTGAAAGGATTTTCTTCCACTTGGAAATAAGTGAACAAATTAGTGTGAGGCAACATGGTTTTGTGGCGGGAGGACGTATCTCACTCAATTATTCTGTTTTGTCGAGGAGGTGATGAACATTATTGATGTGGGTTGGTCAGTGGATGTTGCCTACATGGACTTCAGTAACGCCTTTGACAAGGTCGCTCATGGCAGACTGGTACAGAAGTTGAAATCGCACTGGATTAGAGGTGAGCTGGCAAGATGAATGTAGAACTGGCTCTATCATAGAAGAGACAACGGATAACAGTGGAAGGATCCTTTTTCTGAATAGAGGTCTGTGACTCGTGGCGTTCCTCAGGGATCAGTGTTGGAACCTTTGCTGTTTGTCATATACATACAGACGATCTGCACAATAATGCAACTGGTTTAATCAGTAAGCTTGTGGATGACATGAAGATTGGTGGAATTGTGGATAGCACTGTGGACCATTGGAGGATCCAGCAGGATAGGGATTGGGTAGAAACTAGGGCAGAAGGGTAGCAGATGGAGTTCAATCCCGTCAAATGTGAGGTAATGCATTTTGGAAGGTCGAATATGAATGGGAAATATGCAGTAAATGGCAGAACCCTTCAGAGGAATGATAGACTGAGAGGTCTGTGTGTACAGGTACACAGGTCACTGAAAGTTGCAACACAGGTGGAGAAGGTTGTCAAAGAGGCATACGGCACGATTGCCTTCATTGGCCGTGGCATTAAGTTTAAAAAATGGCAAGCCATGTTGCAGATTTATAGAACCTTAATTCGGCCACACTTAGAATATCGTGTTCAATTCTCGTCGCCAAACTACCAGAAGGATTTAGAGACTTTGGAGAAGGTACAGAAAAGATTTGCCAGGATGTTTGCTCTCACTGGAAAGACAGAGGTTGAGGGGTGACCTGTTCAGAAGTCGACAAGATTATGAGGGACCGTCAGAGTGGATTGTCAGAAGCTTTTTCCCAGGGTGGAAGGGTCAATTACCAGGCAGCACAGGTTTAAGTTGTGAGGGGCAAGGTTTAAAGGAGATGTACAAGGCAAGGTTTTTTACACAAAGGTTTGTGGGCGCCTGGAACTCGCTGCTGGGGGAGCTAGTGGAATAAGAGTTGACAGTGAATTTCAAGGGATGTCTTTCAAATATAGGATTAGGATGGGAAAAGAGCGGTATTAACGGGATTTTTTAGTTCAGGTGGGCAGCATGGTCGGCGCAGGCTTTGAGGTTCGAAGGGCCTGTCCCTGTGCTGTAATTTTGTTTTGACATTTTTTCTTTGCTGACTCGCCATGGGCCTAGCCTGATAGAAAGTCAATCAGTACTTTCACACACATATTGGTCCCCTGTATGGCAAGAATAGCCATAGCAGACATCAAAGGTTCAACTTAAGGATGCTGGAAAAAGGTTCAGGCTCTAAACATTGACAAATGCAGAGTGCAGCCGGAGAAAGAGTGAAATAGCCACACCTCATGTGAGCTGGCGTCCACCATGAAAATTAGGGATCTTGAGAAAAGGCGGCAATGTCGAATATTACAACCAACAATGTCACATGACAGCATCACGTTAGCAGAGGATCTGCCTCTCAAGCATTGGTCTTGACAGGCACCAGCAAAGATGCAATAAGTGAAGATATTTCAGCTCTTTCCCCGTATAATATCTCATAAATGAAAGAACGTATTCAGGGCCGGCATTAACTTCTTGAATTGCTGTGTTCAGAATGATACACATCACTCCAGTCAAGACTTAACAAGTCATCAATAATATTTTAATCTGATACATTTTTACAATTTCTCTCCCCTTTTCTCCAATGTACGTTATTTTTCCTTTCGCACTCCTTTATGCACAGTTCCAACTACCATACCTGTCTCAGCAATCTGTGCCCTCAATATCCTGCCTCAAACCCACTCAAAGATTATCATTTATGCAATATTGATGTTACATGAAAAAAGGCCTTTCCCCATTCCCTGTGTTTTCTGTTTCATTGGCAA